>NW_028124333.1:0-50820 GCF_965194825.1 Balaenoptera physalus | reverse complement strand
ACCCGTCTAGAGTTTGGTCAAGGAGAGAATCTGCTCAAGCCCCCCATCGTCCCCCTTCCCACTAGCTCACTCTCCGTTGAAAACGCCCACCGATGCACAAATCAAACTTGAGTTCAGTTCACGCTGAATAGCTTATTACTGATTAAAATAGTTTTACTACTAATTAAATATCACAAATAGTTTATTACCATTTTAACTAGTATCCAGCTTTATCTCTGACAGGGAGACATGGGAGAAGTGTTCTTCATCCTCACCACGAAAGCTACCCTTTTCTGAGCTAGGCACTGGGCTACGTAACATCAGATACCGTTCACAGTCATTTTAATACTATAAAAGTAGGTACTCCTAGGATGTGCACTTTACAGATAAAAAATTGAGAGACTAACTAATTTGTCCCAAATCACACAGGGATAGGAGTTGAGATTTGAACACTGCTTTGTCTTATGCTGGAATCTGTGCCTCCAAACAGTACCACCTCCCAGAATGCGGCTCTGAGGGGGTTAGGGGCCTGGGGGCGGGGGCAAGGGCAAGGTGGGAGCAAAAGGAGTCCAGGAGAGAGGGTCAGAGCAGAACAATCAGAGGCCCCAGTGGCACCCGCCCAGCCAGGCTGTTCCTACTCACCCTCAGGAAACCCTCACAGTCCTGGACCTGATTGTGGCTCAGGTTCAAGAAGCGCAGAGCTGACAAGAGACGCTGAGGGGGGACGGGAAAAGGAAGTGGAAAATGGGACGCCCCCAGGCAGCCAACCGGCCCTCCTCCTGAAGGACCCGTCCCTGCCGTTCCCCAGTTCCCCAAAGCCCCTTCCGAGGCTCACTCACCAGCGAGCTGTCTAAGGCAGTCAGAGTGTTGTAGCTGAAGTCGGCAGAGAGCAGCGCCAGCCAGGGCAGGGCGGAGCAGAGGTCACCACCGCAGGCTGAAAGGAGCTCCTGCGCAGGCAGGCAGGTGCTGTTACCTCCACTCTCCCCTCCCTACCATGCCAAGACCACGCTCTATCAGCCGGCCGTTCATTCACTCTTTATACACTGAGCTCGGTCTGGAGATGAAGACTTAAAGAAAACCCAGGGCCCTGTCCCCAAGGAGTTCACTGTGGGCAGAGCGGGGAGGCAGACATGAGGATATTGCATACAGTATGCTAGGCGTGACTGTAAACACATGGACGGGCACAGAGTGCTGCGGGAACACAGCAGAGGGAGCAAGGACACTGGGTCCAGAGGGAGGTGGGAGGCAGGAGGCAGGGAAGGCTGCAGAGAAGGCGGAACCCCAGAGCTTGGTCCTCCACGTCCCTCAGGACAAGGCATCCAGGTTCACCCCTCACCCTCCTCACCTCTAATGCCTGGAGGCTCCTGCTGCAAATCAGGGTCTCCAGCTGGGAATAGATGGCACGGAGGCCATGGAGGCAGTGGAGGGGGACACCTCGGAGCTGGGGCAAGGGAAGGGAGGGAGGGAGGAAGACTGAACTTCACAGAAGACAGAGGTCTCATCCCCGCCTCCCAACAGGGAGGCAGGAAAAGATGACGAAGCCACCTATGGTTCAGGGCAGCACTAAGTGGAAGACAGTGGGTGGCACATCACTGCAGAGCAACGAGCACACTCAGGTCTGCCTCCCACACCCCACCAAAAGAGGCCACATCTCTTTCCCCGCCCCAAATGGCTGCTCAAGCTGGGTTTTGTGCACTGACATCCCCCAACACCCCATACCTCCAGCTGCCGAAGGGACTTGAATGGAAAGATTTTGATGGGCCCTGGGAGGCCAAGACCTGGGACATGGACCAGCTAAAAAAAAAAAACCAAAAAAACACTCAGGTCACTGAGGTCCAGCACATGTCCCTTTCCTTGGCCTCTCTTCCCTAGCACTGCCAAGCACAGCTCTCACCTCATCTGAATCTGGGCCCTGCAGACTTCGTGCACTCATGCCGTACCCCCAGCCCCGCCTCCACTGCTCTTTCGGGTTTTTTGTATATCCTACCCCATTCCCACCCCAGAACCTTGAGTGAAAGCGTTTTCTGCAGCACATCGAAGAGGAACTGAAGCTGGAGGATGACGGGGGAGTCGGCGGGGTGGGAAGGCAGAGCCACAAAGCCTGTCTGGCCAGGGCCCCATGGCCCCAGGTGCAGCTCAAATACGTGGTTCAGCTGCTGCAGTGTGGCAGTGAGCAGGCTCAGGGTGCTACGGCCAGACAGGACCGCATCCCCTGCAGGGAGAGGGGCAGACAGGAGGAGCACATAAGAAAAGGCTCTTTCCTTTTATTCTAAAACTTGTGACCCCAGGATACACCCATTCCAACTCATACTGTTGATCCTCCACTACAGGATCAAATTTTTTACCTCTTCCTTGCTCAAAGGTCTTCAACAGCTCTCCTCTACCTTCAAAAACTCCTAACTTTTCAGCCTGATATAGCAGACTGCTTCGCTACAAGACTCCAACTTTTCTAAATTTTCCTTCACCTTCTGCCCAAAAGAGCCTGGCCTACTCACAGTGCTGGAAATACAGTCGACTTGGTTCCCAGCTTCCTCATTTTCTGACACACCCCCTTCCACTCTGCCCAGCTTGAGACGTACCTTCTCTCCAGGAAGCTTTCTCAACACACAACACTACTGAACTTTTCCCCATAATCACTCATTTTATATTAAAGTTGATTGCTTTATCTGTATTTTTTTTTCTGATTGCAAAAGTAACATGCGCACTTACAGAAACTTTCAAACAACACTAAAATACATGTCATGGAAATAACCACTCTATAGCACTAAGGTATTGTTATTGCTCTCCATGTTAAAACTGCTTTCTCCAATGAGACTCTCATCCTTGAGGGCATCTTTGGTATTCATTACTGCAACTAAGAAAGTACAACTACAAGGTAGGCAAAGAGGATTTTTTTAAAGTTTTTTGAAAAAATAAGGATTGACTAGAAGGATTTTGCAGAACTAGTACAGACAGGTCCCTCATACCTTTAAAATGTAATCCCTAATCGTTATATTTTATATGGAGTACAATATCAAAACCAGGAAATTGGCATTGGTACAATGTGTATATATAGATCTATGCTATTTTGCTACATGTAGATTCCTGTAACCACCACTGCAATCAAGATACAAATCTATTCCATCACTGCAACACTCTCCCTCCTGCTACCTCTTTAGCCACTTGTGTCCCTGTACATGCATGCGTGCACGCGCACACACACACACCATCAGCCCTAACCCCTGGAACCAAGTCAGATTTCTGCTGAATAAATTATCAACTCCTACAACCTTGTATGAAGGATTTTCTATGTACTTAACACTGAGGATAGATACAGACAAGGTTCAAGGACTCTCCCCACCCTCAAAGAGCCTCCCAGTCTACAAGCGGAGATAAGACATGTGCACAGTTAGTACTACAAGCCAGAAAGTAAAAATGCTATAGAGATTCCACAGATACCATCAATAGGAGTGCAGAGTGATGGAAGGCAGCTAACGTTGAGTACTATGTGCCAGACATGTTACTTCATTTAAATGTCATCAGAATCTCCTAAAAAGCACTGTTAACACTCTCTTACAAATAAGGAAATTGGACTTCAAAGAAGAATCTCGATTGAGATCATACAGCTGGTAGGAAGTTGTCCATCTGATCTCAAAGCCAGTACTTGTTCTACCACAACTAATGCCATCCATTACTGAACAACGACTATGGCTCCACTGTGCCCAGGCTCCAAGGAAAGAAATTATAATAATTACTACCAATTTTGAGCACTTACTATATATGCAATCGTTGTTCTAAATGCTTTATGTGAATTAAAATTAATCCCCATAGCAACCTTTGAGATAAGTACAATCATTATGTCGTTTTCCTGGTGAGGAAAACTAAGGCTCAGAAAACTTAAACAATTTGGTCAAGTTTGAAAGAGTTGGGATTCCAACCCAGGTGGGTCTGACTTCAAATCTCGTGCTTTTAGTTATGCTAAACTTAGTGCTTTGCCACCGATGATTATGACCAGTCCTTGGTCTCGAGGGGCTTATGGCCAAGTAACCATCACTTCCCTCTGAGAGTATCAGAGAATGCATGAAGGAAGTGGCACTGGAGTTTGGCCTCGAGGGATGGCTAAGATCTAAACTGTCAAAAGACAAAGGACAACAGAGCGAACAAACCCCGGAGGAGTAAAGAAATGAATTCTTCGACACCCAAACCCTCGTGACCCTAAACAGCTGTAACCCCATGACTCTTACGGGGCGTTTCTCTGGGAGGTAGGAAGTACCCCATCTCGCCCCAGCCCAACCGGAAGTCTACTCACCGGACTCACGCAGCAGCCCAGCGAGCTTCCACACCAGGGAGTCCCGCGGGGCGGTAGTCATGGCCACAGGACGCTGGGGGCGGAGCCTGAGCAAAGAGGAAGCGGAAGAGCTTCAGGTGGGTGGTAGTGCCAAATGGCCAAGACGTCCGCGCAAACCGAGGCCTCGCGGAGAGAAAAAAAACAAAAAGGAGAGCGAGTAAGAGCTCCTCCTTGGTGCCCTTTCAAGGAGCATAAGGTCTAGCCAGCCAGACTTACCTTCCTGTATAATCCTGCCACCAGCTCTGCTTCCCGGCGCCTATCAATAATGGATAGGAAGTCCCGCCCCGGAAGAAAGGCGCGCGGGAGGGACGGCCGTAAAGCAGGCCTCCGATGCCGGAAACCACGCCCTAAGTCGTGCGAACGTGTCGGATGGGGGGCGGTGCCCACTGGTTCTGTCGGGGGCGGGCCTTCTGCGGTGGCAGCTGGTTGAGCCCAGACCACTGCTGCAAGTTGGGCCTCCGTCGACCCCGCCCAGCTGTGGGCTCTGCACCTCCTGAGACGCCCGCTGGGCTCGGCGGTGCTCCTCCGAGCCAGTGAGGAAAATCTGACTCCTTGTTTGCAAACTGGGCGGGGAAGCAAAGTTTAGAGAAAAGGAATTTTCTGTTAGTAAGGAAAAGACTCGTCCAAAGTGAACACTCCTTTTTCAATTAAAGGAGAGCGTGTCCGCCATGGAGGGACTTTTTTTGACACGTGTGAAAGAGCTGGAGCTGGCGGAGGTGCCATTTCTGGGGTTTCTTTGACAGTTTTTACTTAATCTCGCTCCAGACTCGCTTTTCTTTTTTGCTTCATCAATATCGGGCTCTCTCATTAGCGCTTGTTAGCCCTCCACGTGCACCTCGTCCTTTGTTTTTTTTGTTGTTGTTGTTTTTACTTTGTTTTCTAACAGCTAAATTTAAAAGTTGTTATTGTTTCGGGTTTGAAAATGAGAAAACGGATTCACAAAGCTTAGGTTACTTGGGAAGGTCGTTCAATTAGTAACCGATATTGCTGAGACTGCCAAGTTCCCGTTGTAGCTTTCACCTGGCTCCTGGTCAAATAACAGACGTCGACTACAGAATTAGATTAAGAATAATGTCTCTTAACAGAATTTCTTGTTTTCAAGGAGGGTTTGTTTGGTTGGTTGGTTGGGTTTTTTTAATGTAGTGCCCTATTTTCTGATTTATTTTCAAAATGAATCGTAAGCCAGTTGAGAGTAGGAATAAGGAATAAGGTCATAGTCATCTTTATCCCAAGTTGCAAAATTTGAAGGATCTTCTCTTCTGAAGACAAATTATTTGAAATGGCAAGTTATGCCACTAAAGCACACAGTTTGGCGACTATGGCATACTTTGTGTGGTCTGAGCCCAAAGCCTAAAAGACAGTGAAAGGGACTAAGAGGAAGCACGTCATGATCAGCGAAGCAGTATAGAAATATGAAGTAAAAGTAGGACCTCGATATATATATATATATTTTTTATTGGAGTATAGTTGCTTTACAATATTGTGTTAGTTTACCCTGTACCGCAAAGTGAGTCAGCTATACCTGTACATATATCCCCTCTTTTTTGGATTTCCTTCTCATTTAGGTCACCACAGAGCACTGAGTAGAATTCCCTGTGCTCTACAGTAGGTTTCAATATATTTTTGTTGAATTATTAATCCCATAAGGGTGATGATTGTCAGTCCCTGTTTATCAATCGCCTGGAACCCGGGAGGTCGGATTCTCCCATACTGTTACTGCTAATTCTATCCTTTTTAGACAAGAAGAGACAGATTCTTTTGATGTTTCTGACATTGTAGTGCTTTGAAATCAATTTCAGGGGTGCCTCTCCAGCCCACATCGTTTTTCACCATTCCTGTGGGTAGCCCCTATAGCCATATTTGTTCTGCCTCCCCTTGAATGTAAAAGGGGGACAAAGAGCAGCAAAGAAAGCTGAACTACAGAGGGAGAGGAAACCATCTCCCGAGAGAAGCAACAAGAAGAGACCAAGCAGTTCTTTTTTCCAGCCCTGTGTGAGGCCCACTCCCCTTTCTGCCCTTGGCCTGCAGGGGAGGCCTTGGCCACCTTCCAAAGAATTCTCCCCACCCCACCCCTTTTTTTTCCCCTAAGTTAGTTTGAGTGTATTTCTGTAAAGTGCTACCATAAGGACCTGGACTAAAACAAAACCTTTGCAAAAACTTAAAGTCTGAAAGGGAAAAAAATTATCCGTTCACCATAACAGAAAAAGAGAGAACCTACAACATTTTGAGACATATGCCATCTATATATGAGGAAAACCAGAGAACTTTAAGGACGTTAGAAATGACCTAAGTAATTGAAAGATAACATGTTCCTGATGAGAAGATTCAGTATTATAATGATGTCAATTTAATGCAGTTTCCATCACAATTTCAATGGGAAGATTTTGGAACTTGACAAGTTGATTCTTAAATTCCTCTGGAAGACCAAACATATGAGCACTGCCAAGAAACTTTGAGGGGAAAAAAGAATAAGAGGCACTTAGAGGGGACTTGCCCTACCAGATAACAAAATGTCCTATAAAGCCACAGTAACCAAAGCAGCACGATACTGACAAAGAGATAGACAAATATTGACAGAAACAACCAAGATTACATGGGGATTTTTTTTTTTACTATCCATGATAAAATTTATTTTAATGGTATAAAAAAAAAGTGAGTTGTTCAATAATTTGGGGACAACTAGCTGTCCATGTGAAAAAAACTAAGTTCCTTCCCTTACACCACACACATTAAATTCCAGGAGGATTAAAGAGCTAAACATTATTTTAAAAATTAAATGTAAGGACTCTTTAAAGTTCGAATTTCAAATTCACCTCTTAAAGAATTATCTTTATTAAAAAGGCATGCAATGCCATTTCAAAAAAAAATTGTCCTTAGAAAGTAATATAATATACAGGGCTTGCTACTGCATAATTTCATATTACCATGAATGAAATTATGTTCCTCAAAGAAATGCCATGACATCATGCTCTTAATTTACAAACACTCTTCTGGGTTTTATTCCGCAGGAATAACACTCCACCTAAAATCAGAAATGTGCATCAGGTTTCAGCCCCATGTTATTGTGTGAGGAGGAAAGTGAGTTGTAAGCGGTAGCTTTCCTACCACCCCTAAGTTCCCTGGGGTAGCATCTGCAAAATGCTTGTTACCAAAGGGGTAAGGGAAGGTGTGCTGGTTATAACTTAGGCAGCAGGAATGGAGAGAAGGAAAGAGAGGGTATCTTCATACGAGAATGACAAAATCAGCTTCCAGAGAATACAAACTTCAGCATCCTGGTCCAAAGCTTGCTTGTTTCTGCTGCCTTGGAGCATGCAATCCCCTGGACGGTTGCCCATGGGGGAACAGAAGTTCATCTTTAGGACATGAGCCATTGTCTCCGATCTGGACCTCACCACTCTGGCACTACAGACTCCTGCAGCAGATCGGATAACCGAAACCTAAGGATTCCTCCATAATGAAAATTTCACACTTGAAATTGCATTGTGGGTAGGGAGGGTGAAATTGGATGATTTCTTTGTTTCCTCAACTAGGTATCTTCATGGATCGGGAAGGCAGCAGGGGAGGGGGACACAATGGAAGGGAATGAAGAGGTGCATATATTACCTCCAAAAATAGATTTTGGTAAAAGAGTTTGCACTACTTTGTCTGTGTGCCTGGCCCCCTCATCCCCAGGACTGAGTGGTCAGAGGCAGTTCTTTCTATGTTAGTAACCACATACCATGTCTCTTGGCTCTGCTGCCAGACTGAGCCACAAAAGACTGGTCCAGGCATTGACCAAGTCACCAAAATCAAACATATGGGACAAATAAGCAGTACTGGAGGAGATCTGGCATGAGAACTCTGCTTTGGACCGTGACCAAGCATCCTGACTGGTTCCAGGAGAGACTGAATGTGAGGCGCACAGAGGGAAAGCTGGAGAGGCAGATGCCAAGTTCAATGGGAAATCAGAGAAGCCAGAGCCTGAGAATGGCTGGCTGAAAAGCCACAAAATAACAATATTTCAGTGACCCACCGGCAGCTATGGTCACCCAGCCCAAGAGGAATTTGCAGTTCTGCACAAAATACATTGAGGGATTCCCTGAGTGGCTTTATAGAAAACCTGAGGTCACCTGAGGGTGCCTTTAATTCTTTTCATTATCTAGCCTGGAAACCCATGGAATCATCTGAGAAGGGGGTTAAGAAGGGCTGTAAGAAAGATCGGCCTTGTGCTTAATTCAGAACACAGAAAGGAAAAGATGAGATGAAAACTACATTCCCCATTCAAGCTGGTGGGAAAACAGCAAAAGCCTGACTGGAAATGTGAATGGAGGCAGCTATGGAGAAGAGAAGAAAGCAGGCAGAATCTTGGAGAGGAAGAAAAAGTCACTGTTTCAGGTATAACCCAGGGAAGGCCTGTTGGTAAAGTCAGGTACTTATGTGCCAAGTGTCTTCCATCTCAATTCTGCCTACACGCAGGGCTGAAGAGACGAGAGAAATGGTCCACAGCAAGGGAAGAAGCTGCAAATGGAATAGCAATAAAACCTGCTAAGTGAAAACAAGAGGCAAGTGAGATCAGAGGGATTAGAGTCTCCAGGACCAGGGGAAGGGGAAAGGCAGAGCCTGCTTTGGAATCTCAGAGCCTCTGTAGAACCTCAAATTCAGAGCAGTCTTTCATTCTTTCATTCGTTCAACCAATATTTACTGAGCACTGACTATGTGCGAGATCCGGTGCTGGGTTCCAGGTAAATACCGGCGACAACAGTATGGCTCTTGTTCTCAAGAGCTGGCAGTGTGGTGGAAGAGAGACTCCCGTAATCACATCTCAGCATTGTATTCGCTTCCTATTGCCGCTGTAACAAATTACACCGAACAGTTGCTTGAAACAACACATATTTATTATCTTATAGTTCTGAAGATCAGAAGTCCAAAATGGGCTAAGTCTCACTGGGCTAAAAATTAAGGTGTTGGCGGGGCTTTGTTACTTTCAGGAGGCTCCAGGGTAGAATCTGTTTTCTTGTCTTTTCCAGCTTCAAGAGGCTGCCTGCTTCCCTGGCTCATGGCCCCTTCCATCTTCACAGCCGACAGTGACTGATTGAGTCTTTCTCACATCACATCACCCTGACACTGACTCTGCCACCATCTTCCGCATTTAAGGACCCTTGTGATTACACTGGGCCCACCTGGATAATCCGAGGTAATCATCCTATTCTCAGGTCAGTTGATTAACAACTTTAATTCATCCACAATCTCACTTCTCCCTTGCCATATAACGTAACATTTTTTTAAATAAAGACTCTTTATTTTAATACAAGCCCAATACAATTATTTATTTATTTTTATTTTTGGCTGTGTTGGGTCTTCGTTTCTGTGCGAGGGCTTTCTGTAGTTGCGGCAAGCGGGGGCCACTCTTCATCGCGGTGTGCGGGCCTCTCACTATCACGGCCTCTCTTGTTGCAGAGCACAGGCTCCAGATGCGCAGGCTCAGTAGCTGTGGCTCACGGGCCCAGTTGCTCCGCGGCATGTGGGATCTTCCCAGACCAGGGCTCAAACCCGGGTCCCATGCATTGGCAGGCAGACTCTCAACCACTGTGCCACCAGGGAAGCCCTAACATAATATTTTTAACTAAATAAATTTGACATATAACATTGTGTAAATTTAGAGTGTAGGTATAACATTTGCCCAGATTCTGGAGATTAGGACATAGACATCTTTGGGGGAAGGGGCCATTATGCTGTCTATCACAAACATGATGCATGTTATGGTAGAGACAGTGCTATGGGAGATGGTTCCTGTCCAAAACTGCAAACTGAATACATGCTGCAGCCTCTACCTCCCATCCCAAATGGTTAGAAATAACAGAAAACATATAAAAATAAGTAAATAAATTCATAATCATCCTGGACAACAAGGAGAGCCCTTGGTGGGCCAGAAATCATGAGGAATCCCTGAAAGAAGGATGGCAGGTGCAAATTGGTCAGAGAAGAAAACCACAGCTCAAAATGTGCATAGCAGTAGACTGCCATAGGAGTTGAAAACAGCCCCAAGAGCACTCCGTGCCCAGAGAGGGCGGATCCTGAGAGGTCCCGGGCTCAGGAGCCATCAACAGCACACTGATTTTTCAGCATGCCACAGCATGTCAGCCATTCCACACACACTCCCCCTTCTTGTCTCCTGGGGCCAAGAAATTCCAGCAGGATTGTCTGCCTTCAGGTAGGAGCAGTGGATATAAGACCATTAGATGGAGAGAAAGGACAGTGTTCCTGGTGACTGGTGACACATAGGAGGTAAAGGGAGCAGCCATTTGCAGAAGATGAGCTGCCAAAACACCCTACCTCGCAGCATATCCCCCAACAGCCAACAGTAACTGACAAGATTTTGACGTACACCATGACATTACTCATACCCCTTTTGCTAAGGAGGGTACAAACAATCAGACTGGAATCTGCGGTAAAGGGTGAGCTTCCAACCAATAATTACCAAACATTGGGAGAAAGTCAACATCTTAAAAGAGATATCAATGCATAGAGGAGCTTTCATGCAGTGAAATAGATCACAGAGCATGACCAAGACTTTAGAATAATTGTAGCATTCTTGGGTGGAAAAGGATATCACACTGATTTTTTTAAATCAACTGAAAAATTGAACATGATTCTGAAGCAACAAAATCCTCAAAAGAATGATCAGAATAAGCACAGCTAAAGGGTACATGTGTGACCCGGAGGACTGAGTAAATATGTTTTTCTATCACATAGCCCAACACCAAATATGCAAAGTATTTTATTTTTTTAAAAGCTAAGATACACAGAGGATCGATCTAACACTTTCAATATCAGCTAATAATAAAGTTCTGAAGAAGAAAATAGAAAGAATATGAGAGGAAGTTATACTCAAATATAGAACGAAATATCCTAGAATTGAAGAAAAACATGAATCTTCAGTTTGAAAGGGCCCACCAAATGCCAGTTAGGATCCCTTTTTCAAACTAACATGAGATCTAGTGTGATGCAATTTCAGATGCCATGGTAAGGAGGAAATCTTGAAAACTTCCAATGAGGGGAAAAAAAAAAAAAAAAGATGAACTACAAAGATATGAGAATCATATAGATGTTAAGTCTCATTGAAAAACAGGATACAAGAAGCAAAGGGAGAGAATTTTTCAAAATTCAGAGGAAAAATAACTTTGACTCTAGAATTACATACACAGCCCAACCATCATTCGAGTGCAAAAATAAAAGGACTTTTTCTGTAGTGGGGGACTCAGAAAGTTTATCACCTACAGACTTGCTCTGAAATAAATAATAAAAGAGGATAGATCAGTACCAAGAAAAAGGAGCCCAAGAAAAAGAAGTGAGAGGCAAAAAGCAATGGTGAGCAAAGACTTTAGTAAATTTGTTCAAACTAAAGAGTAGGACAAAATGGGGGGGAGGGGATGGAGAGAAACATTAAAAGGATAAGAAGCCAGGGAGCTGGTGGAAAATGGCCAAGGCAGCACCTAGCCCGCAGAGTCGGGAGAGGAGGTCTTCAGGGCTGTGGCCCCCAAAAGCACAGGATTTGCAGAATTTAATAGGAATATGAAGAGCTTGCAAAAAAAAAAAAAAAAAAAAACTGAAAACAACCAAAGCGATGATGTATCAAGAAATAAATTGGCCTTAGCAGAATTATATGAAGCGAAATGCAAATCTTCCTAATCTGATAGACCTAAAGTTACAGTCTTTAAAAGCCCACAAATGCCACCCCAAATGTTTTCCCACTATTGGGGAGATGTTCATTTGTTTAAGGTGCTGACCACCACATCGTTCCATAGTAAGGTTCTATTCAAGTGAACATGGGTACAGTGGATTACATATAATTCGACCTTCTACTGGGCAAATTGTGAATGAACTTTTCAAAGAGGCGAGGGAACATGGGACTGTCCCTCTGAATTAAGCCTCAAGAGCTTCGGGTGATGACAAATCTAAGTCATATACAGGTGGAGGATACAGATTGTGTCATTCCTTTTGTAAGCGATCTGAATGCATCAGTGGAGAAAATCAGCTTCACGATATCAGATTCTGCTTAAACTGTGAAGTAACAGTTTCAGTTTAGATGATGGAGAACTGAGACCTTACAACGAACCCAACAAATGCTCAGTTTCTTGAGTCTGTTAAGGGAAGGGTGACTCTCTTTGCATGTATACCTGAAATTCAGCAACTAATATTAGAAATCCTTTAAAGTGGCATTATTGCTGGCAGAAGATTGCAAAAGAAATTCCTCTGGCGCTTCTGCAACTGGTTCAGAATGGCCAAGTGAATTTGGATATGGAGGATCATCAAGATCAAGAATACATACAACCGGGCTTCCCTGGTGGCGCAGTGGTTGAGAGTCTGCCTGCCAGTGCGGGGGACACGGGTTCGGGCCCTGGTCTGGGAGGATCCCACGTGCCGCGGAGCGACTGGGCCCGTGAGCCACAACTACTGAGCCTGCGCGTCTGGGGCCTGTGCTCCGCAGCGGGAGAGGCCGCGACAGTGAGAGGCCCGCACACCGCGATGAAGAGTGGCCCCCGCTTGCCGCAACTGGAGAGAGCCCTCGCACAGAAACGAAGACCCAACACAGCCATAAATGAATAAATAAATAAATAAATAAATAAATAAATAAATCCATCCAAAGTTTAAAAAAAATAAATAAAATAAAATAAAATTTAAAAAAAAAAAAAAAAAAAAAGAATACATACAACCTAGAATAAGGTTCAAGGCTTTTAGTAGAGAAAGCAAAAACTTGGAAGCCTTACACCTGAAATAGTCAATACACCTTCCTCCCCAGAAGAGAAGTCAATACTTAATGCAGTTGTTCCTGTTGACGATTCCGTGCCAATGACAAAAATTCCAATCAGGTTAGCCAATGAGAGTCATTTGATACATTGCACACAGGATCCTGGATGTTCCGGACTTTATTGTACAGTCCCATCCTGAATCTGCAACTCTTGACTTTATTCTTGGACTTCATTTCCAGAGAGCTCACTGATGAAAGCCTGAAACAGATATTCTTAAGAATATCCAAGCAGTAGCAGATCGGAAAGATGATGTGCCGTATTAATAAGAAACATACTTCCAGCATAAAAACAATCAAATTATTTTTATTACTTTACAGATACATTTTGGTTTTATTCTTATTCTGTTTTCCAGCCTTAGTATAGATACATTTGGACTAGGAATAGATCTTGAGATAAATATGTTTTAGTTTTATGTTGATAACGTTTAAACATCCAGGCAAACCGGTTTGTTACATGCTCAGTGTTAATGTAACCACATTTGTTTGCAGGAAAAAAAAAACGAACAAAACCCCTTTTTGATAAATCATTTGGTAGAATTTGCATTAAAGTTTCTCTATGCTGCCTTGACCAACAGCCATTAAGAAACTTTTTTGTCAAATAAGTTTTTTTGATATATACTGAAAAGTATTTGTATTCTTATTTTGAACTAGTTTGATCATTCAATAATTATTTCTCCTATTAAGATTTTATGCATTTTTGACTTATTGATTTAGCTATATCACTAGTATCAAAAAATACAGCTTGGCATTGTTACCTATAGAGCTATGACCATCATAAACTAGAAACAAAAAGACATTAAGTTCAGCAATCTTTGGGAATATGTGTTAAACAGCACTTTAAAATCAAATGATTACAATCCCTTTCAGAGCCTGTCTTGATCACATTCATTTTTTCATTCAACACATTTTTCTAGGGGACACACTATGTTAACACTATTCTAACTGCTCAACCCAGAATATATTCTACTCCAAGACAAAACTAGTGTAGAAATTCAGGAATGTATTTTTTGTGAAACATACTGGATCTAAAGAATGACCAGCATAAATATTCTAAATTGTACTGAAGCCAAGTATTTCCTGGATGAGGCAGACTACATCAGGAATGATAGAAAAGGGTTTTCTTCTTCCCAGACACCACCTCATCTTTGGTCACTGTTTCTGGTTAGTTTTCTGTTACTGCCGTAACAGATCACTACAAATTTAGTGGCTTAAAAGAACACAGATTAATGATTTTACGATTATGTAGAAGTCTGGTATGGGTCTCGCTGGGCTAAAATCAAGGTGACGGCAGGACTGCATTCCTTTCAAGAGGCTCTGAGGGAGAATCATTTCCTTGCCTTTCCAGCTTCTAGAGGCTGCTTGTATTCCTTGGCTTTTGGCCTTCTTCCATCTTCAAAGCTAGCAACATTGCATCTCTGATTTGTCCCTATCATCACAACTCTCTGACAGCAGCCAGGAAAGATTCTCTGTCTTTAAGGGCTCATGGGATTAGATTGGGCTCACTGGATAATCCACAATTATCTCCCCCCACCTTAAGGTCTGTAGTAACCTTAATCACATCTGCAAAGTCCCCTTTGCCATGTAAAGTAATAAATCACAGGCTCCTTCTGGAGACTGCAGGAGAGAATCTGTTCTTTGCTTCTTCCAACCTGTAGAGGCTGCTGGCATCCCTTAGCTCATGACTGGATCACTCCAAGTCTGCAAGGATAGGTGTAGGGTCTATTGTAAAGGGCTGTTATACCACACAAAGCAGGTTGAACTTTGGGTAGACAAGTTTTTCAGTCACCTAAGGGACGAAATCACCAAAGAAGTTATCCTCTCGGCACCAGGTGTGACATGCACTGGAGACGTACGGAGTGACTGCTTAGAGACTGGTTAAGGAGGCTGCTGAATTGCTCAATCAAGAATCGCCCTTTAGAATGTAAATTGGTGCAGCCACTATGGAAAACACTATGGAGGTTCCTTAAAAAACTAAAAATAGAGCTACCATATGATCCAGCAATCCCACTCCTGGGCATATATCCAGAAAAGACAAAAACTCTAATTCAAAAAGATGCATGTACCCAGTGTTCACAGCAGCACTATTTACAGTAGCCAAGACATGGGAACAACCCAAATGCCCATCAACAGGTGATTGGTTTAAGATGTAGTGTGTGTATATATATACACACATATATATGTGTGTATATATATATATGAATATTATATATATAATGGAATATTAGTCATAAAAAAGGATGAAATATTGCCATTTGCAGCAACATGGATGATCCTAGAGAATATCATACTAAGTGAAGTAAGTCAGAGAAAGGCAAATATTATATGATATCACTTACATGTGGAATCTAAAAAGTAATACAAATTAATCTATATACAAAGCAGAAACAGACTCATAGACATAGAAAACAAACTTATGGTTACCAAAGGGGAAAGGGAGTGGGGGAGAGGGATAAATTAGGAGTATGGGATTAACAGATACAAATTGCCATACATAAATTAGATAAGCTACAGGGATTTACTGTATAACACAGGGAACTATATTCAATACCTTGTAATAACCTATAATGGAAAATAATCTGAAAAAATATGTATATAACTGAATCACTTTGCTGTACACCTGAAACTAACACAATATTATAAATCAATTATACTTCAATTAAAAAAAAAAGAATTTCCCCTTAAATGGCAAAATAGTGTCTATGTAGAAAGAGAGAAAGGGCTTGATTTGAGAGATAATTAGGAGGAGGAACCAGCAGTACTTTTCTTTCAGCATCTATCCCACCTTTGTGTGGTAACTGCACTCTACTTTGGGGAAGCAGGTGATAACTTCACCTTGTGCTTTAGGCTCTGGACTCCAGGGGTAGGACACATGATCTAAGTCATTAACTTATTCTGTTCCCTCAGCCACCTTTCCTGGAGGAGCACATGACCCTAATCAGGACAGTCAGGCCACCAAGACCCAATCTGGGACTTCTATAAGCAGACTCCCTCCTGCTAGACCAAGTGGTGTGATGATGAGAGCCTGGAACTGCCCAGGCTGCCTTGGACCTGGGATGGAGCTCACTCAGGGGATGTAGAGCCTATAGCTGGATCCTGGTACAGTAGTGTCTTTTGACCCCAGAATCAAGCCATACCTTAGCCAGCTATGCTTGTGGACTTGTCATAAGACAGTGATTTTTTTAATTCTATTTTTTTTTTGGTCTAAGCCAGTTTGAGTTGAATTTTCTGTTCAATTTGTCTCTGAATGAAGATTATTCAAAATGTCTCTAATGATTACCATTGGGAACAGGGAAAATCTCTGAAGTCTACTGCTTTTAGTCTCATGGCCAGGAGTGAAGACAGATTTTCTTAGCCACTGTTGGCCCCTCTTAGGGAGGGGTGGACATTTCTTCCTGACTTGCTAAGTTAGTGGAATCAAAGGTCTTAGAGACCCTGGAAGGGTGGCCCAGACCAGTGACTCCCAGACTTTAGGATTTCACAGATTTCAGCAGCAAAATTACAAGGAAAAATCTTAGGATCCAAACTAGAATTGCCAAGTTTTAATTTTGTTAAGTAAAAACTTAAAAACAAACAAACAAACAAAACCCCTACCATCTACCATCACTATAATATCATAAAAGAAATAACATATTGACACACATACACACCCAGGAAGGATAATTTTAGAATACAGGGCAGCCCTTTAAAAAGAATACCTTTGGCTTTGTGAAAGTTACTATGTGGCACTCATTTCTCTCACTCTGTGTCAGATATGTGAAAACACTTCCCTAGCAACACCCATCTGCTAACTGGCCTAGTAGAGAACCCTGTGGCCCTAGGTAGAGTGTCCCCAGCCCTCAGATGACATCCACATCCCTGGCACAGGGCAAGCCTGGACATCACAGGGTCCTAGACGGCCCCAGCAGGAAGAGGGAGCATCCTAAGCCTAGTAGGAGGATTGAAGATCCCAGGGACAAGCCTCGCTCAGTGCAGGGGGGACCAAGCAAGGGAAGCCAGACAGGGAGAGAGCGGTGCTTAGACGGCCTTGAGGAAAATCTCCCATTCCCACCACTGGCCCAGCCCAACCAGCCCTCTCCACAGTCCCCCGCCTGAGTAGGGAGCCCAGGGGCCCTGAGCATAGCAGTTGCAATGCTGGGTGTCGATGAAGGTGCTGGGAGAGACCCAGGCCTGTGAACAGGCAGGTTCCCAACTCCCTAGCAGCAGCAGCAACTGAGACCGGGCCTCATGCAGTCGGAGTGGGCTGCCCTGGGGGCTCTGGTGCTGTAAGGAACAATAGCTCACCCAGCTCAGCTCAAGCAGGGAGAAGGCATTAGCCTAAGGTGACAGGATGGGATTCTCCCCCCTCCACACCCCTTCCTGGGGCAGGGACTTACCGGCCCACTCCACACCCCATCGATCTGGGGTAGTAGGAGGGAGTCTTGTGTTAGCATAACTACACATTGCAGTTGTGCAGTCAACATCAGAAAGTGCTCTAGAGTTTCAATCTGAGGGACCTGAACATCCCCAACCCTCCCCCTACACACACACACACACACACACCTTAAAGGGAGACTGGATGGAACCTACTGGCTGACAGCCCGGACCTAGGGCAGGGCAGGAGGATACTAAGGCTAAGGGGAGAAGGAGGAGAGTGAAAAAGAAAGCAGGAAGGCCAGGGAAGCGGGGCCCAGTCAAGGTGGGGCAGAATGGACTGATAGGAGATGCAACGTGAAAAGAAAAGGACTCTGTGCACTCTGGGCTCTCAGTGTGGGCACAAGTTCACACAAGAGCAAATGGTTTCTCTGCCTTTCCACCATCTGACATTAAGGGCTGAGTTAAGGGATTATATAAAGATACACAGGGCACATCTTTAAATCACCTGACCTTGAGCTAGGCATCCATCAGCTAGGGCAGAGTGTGGCAAGGAGGGGGCAGTTAGGCCACTTGGGCATAGGCACTATGAGGTGTGCACAGCAGGCCACCCAACCGACACATCAGGTCCGGCTTGTATGAGGGTCAGTTCTGGCTCCAGAGTGGCTGTCCTGAGCTGGGAAGCACCTTTTTGTCATCCCCAGGCATTGTAGCTTCCTACCAGATACACATCCAATTACAGCCGGTGAACCCCACATCTCTGAGGTCAAGTGAGGCTGAGTGACCTGAGATCCCACAATCCCATGCTCCCGGGGCCCAGACCTCGCCCCGACACGCACAAAGTGTCAGAGAAGCCTAAGAATACAACCGAGTCATATGCACTATGCTGTTTATTGTCACGTTACCCGTGGGACAGGGACGGGATAGGGAGGGGAGCCTCCAGGCAGAGAGGTGGAAGGAGTGGGGAGGTGGGAACCCTGCCCTTCCTCCAGGCTGGTAATGGTGGGGACCCGGCCACCAGCAGGACTCCCTTAGATGCAAGCACAGTGCTGCGTGAGCAGGTTGGGCACCGTCTCATACTTAAAAGAGTAACCTCCATCCGAGGTGGTGCGGACACGTAGGGGCCTCATGGTCCCTGGGAGAGCAGCACAGCAGGGCTGGGCCCCTGGCACCAAAGACAGGGGCTGGACAGGGGTAGGGGGTGCCCCGGGGACTGGCAGGGACAGGTCCGGCGGGGTGGACAGCCCACAGCCCCCATGACAATAGTGGAAGATGAAACTGGGAGGGTGCACGATCCACCGTTCCCAGCCCAGCTCCTGGAAGGAGATGTTGAGGGCTGCTCTATGGCAGTCGGCATGCGCGGCGGGTTCCTCCGGAGGCCTCTGCAGCAGGCGCAGCGCGGCGGGAGACCAAGGCCAGGGCAGCGGGGGCGTGGAGCGGCGGGCTCTCTCCCTTCCGCTGGGCGGCCTGGCCCGCGTGTGGGCCACCAGGAAGGGGGTGGCCTCGGGCCGCGCTGAGCAGGAACAGAGAGGACAGTGCAGGAGGAGCACCAGGACGGGATGGGTCAGCAGAGGGAAGGCAGAGGCGGCCAGGTGCAGCACAGCCCAGCGAGGGGGTGCCTGGCCCAGTGACATGGGCACAGCTGTGGGACCCCCGGATGACAGTGCCAGCAGGCCTAGCAGGGGCCCAGAGCTATTGGCGGCTGCTGTCTCCTGCCTGTCCAGTCCCGTGTGGAACCACAGCTGGGCCGACGTCACCTGGCGGCTGCGTGTGTGCTGCGATGGCCGGAACACATACGTGAAGAGGCCCTCCTTGGCCTCCTGGGCCAGCTCTCCGGCAGCTGGCTCGTCCCCGAGGCTGGCACCTGTAGGAGGCAGAGGGAAGGCAGAGAGCAGCCCTGACTGGCAGAACCCGGGACTCTCCTCCTCAGCAGGAGGTCTGTGGCTGCCACTCATGAGCTTGCCAAGCGCTCTACTGAGTGCTTTGCCAGATGCGGGACTCTCCTCAGTCTCGGGGGAACTGACAGAGGCTCCCCGTTTGTTATTTCATCATTAAAGGACCACAAAAATACCAGACATTGCCAACTTCTCTCTGAAGTGGTTTTACCAATTAATATTCCCATCAGCGATGTGTAAGAGGCCCTGCACTTTCTCCCCTCACCAACGCCTAGAATTGATAGTTATATTTAAATTTTTGTTCATCTGATACTATGAAATGGTACCTTGAATGCTGTGTACACAGGCACTCGTTATATTACTCTTTATGTCTTTTTACATGTCAGAAATATTGCATGAGAAAGTCTTTAAAATAATTCCGCCTTAAAAAGGCAGGTTAACACCAAGAAGAAGGAGGAGAAGGAGGACGGGGGAGGAGAAAGGATGTAACTCAGAATAAGGACAGTGCTTTCTAAGAAAATGCAGTTGGCATCCTTACCCTGACAGGTATATAGATGGCACCAAACAATCATGAACCAGCATGAGTTGAAGAACTGGCAACTGGGGCTGTACTGTTATGTGGGTTATCTCAATATAAACCTCACAATTGATCCATTTTGCAGATAAGAAAACTGAGGGATAGAAAGATGAACTGTCATTTAACTACTAAGCAGCCAGGCTGGGATTCTGCCTGATCTCAAAGCCACACTCACTGTGCTGCACGGGGCCCGAAGTGCAGGGAGGCAAGGGATCCTCTCTGAGAGCAAAGTGGGCCAGATTACAAGAAAGTTTAGCCAGAGGAGGGCTTTACTCATTGAGTCAGTGCAACATGGGGAGATGAGGAGAGAACTCAAGAGAAGGTAGACTAGTTTCCCAACTAATCTTTCTCCTGCATCCCTGATATCTTCTCAAGTCTCAGCTACTTGGGGCTAAAGAAACAGTGTTTGGAGCAGGGAACAAAAGCAAAGATAGAAGGAAAGATGGCAGGAAGGGGCCCATGCCCAGATATCTCTGTCCCTAGAGACCCCTGGCCTCCCAGACGACTATCTCCCAAATGCCTCCTGTGAACCATGCACGCTAGATACACCATCTCGCTTAATCCTGAGAGGTAGGCATTATTGCCCTTTTTACAGATGAGGAGACAGAGGCTCAGGAAGGTCCAGTAACTGGTCCATTACTGCAAGGCCAGCTGAGTCGCAGGTCTGGGATTCAAACGCAGACCTGCCTGGCTCCCAAGCCCCTGCAGTACCACACTGTTTATCAAAGTCAAGGTGCCAGCTCCCCACCCTCATTACCTGTAACCGGGAAAAGGATGGCCTGGGAGACATCCTCTTCCTCGGGCTCAGAGGCCCTGCGTGTGAAGCCCCTCACAGCATGTCTTCGGGGCAGACGCCTGACTCCAGGATTCCCACCTTCCCCAGTCACCGCGGGGGCTCCCAAGGCATCCAGGAACAAGGCCCTCACCTTGGCCAGGACAAGTTCCCGGTCCAGCTCCGGCCCATGGCAGCCATGCCCACCCCGTGGGGCCAGCAGCAAGAGGAGCAGCTGAGGCCACATAGCTCACCTGGCCCTGCCAACGGTGAACCCACACCCTGCCCCGTGCCCCTTCTGCCAGGGTCTGCCCAGGGCCTCCCCACTCTGCCCTCCCCATCCCACCACCCGCCCTCTTCTACCCTTCTCACCCCAGTCTTCCCCAGCCCTTCCCACGCCCCGCAGTCCAGTTGCCCCTGCCCATGGCATTGAGACCTCCTATCTCTGACGTAGATGTCTGTGGCCCTGAGCCTTATCTCCCACTCCCGCCAGGAATGTGGGGGAGGGGCTGGCGAGGGCTTTCACCCCAAGTGACCTGACCCACACGTACAATCCCTACACACACACACACACACACACACACACACACACACAGTGAGTCACAACCCAGCACCCAGCGCAGAGGTGACACCAGGTGGGACAGGAGCCTGGAAGCTGGGGTCTGCCAGCTCCTAAAAGTGTTCCTTGTCAGGGAGACAGAGCGCGCCAGCCCCTCAGAGCTTCTGGGGCCCCTTTCAACCACGCAGCTGCTGGGCCGGTCCTGGGGGAAGGGCTGAGGTGGGGGCTGGAACTGGGGCTAGGGCCGGGGGCAGGTGGTCCCGCCTGCTCTAAACTTGGCCTGGAGGAGCCAGTCTGGGCTCTCGTCCTCCAGCTGTGTCATCAGAGAATATTTTGGGGATTGGCAGCTGCAGGAGCCTCTGCCACTCAGGCCCAAGCCTGGCGGGCGGCTGGGGACCTGGCGGCTGGAGGTGGGAGGGAGGAGGGGAAAGAGGCCCTGGCTGTGGGAGGGGGCTGGGAAGGCTGGCTCTCCGGAGCAGGAAGCCAGGCCGCAGGCAGGGGAGGCTGCGGGGCCCCTCGCTGGGGAGGCAAACAGGAAGGACTGCCCCCTGAGCCCTGGGCCCCGACCCGGGAATCGCCGCCGCCAGAGCCGCAGCTCCGGGCCGAGGGTAAGGAGGCGAAGCGGGAGCGGGCGGCCAGGGGAAAGCCCCGCGGGTCCCGGCGCCCGGTCCCCAGACGCGCCCCGCCTCCCGGGCTCCCGCCGCCGCTCCCGGACTTCCCCCGCGCCGCCGCGATGAAGGCAGGCTCGGGGGACCAGGGGAGCCCCCCGTGCTTTCTGCGCTTCCCGCGGCCCGTGCGGGTGGTAAGTGGCGCCGAGGCCGAGCTCAAGTGCGTGGTGCTGGGGGAGCCTCCGCCCATTGTCGTGTGGGAGAAGGGCGGGCAGCAGCTGGCGGCCTCGGAGCGCCTGAGCTTCCCGGCGGACGGCGCCGAGCACGGCCTGCTGCTGAGCGGCGCGCTGCCCACCGACGCGGGGGTCTACGTGTGCCGCGCGCGCAATGCGGCCGGGGAGGCCTACGCGGCGGCCGCCGTCACCGTGCTGGAGCCGCCGGCCCCCGAGCGCGAGCCCCAGCCTGCCGAACGCCCGCGGCCGCCGCCCGGGGCCGGGGAGGGCGCCCCGGTGTTCCTGACGGGGCCCCGGTCCCAGTGGGTGCTGCGGGGGGCGGAGGTGGTGCTGGAGTGCCAGGTGGGGGGCCTCCCCGCGCCAACGCTGTACTGGGAGAAGGACGGGATGGCGCTGGACGAAGTGTGGGACAGTAGCCACTTCTCCCTCGAACCTGGCCGCGCCGAGGGCCGCCCAGGCGCGAGCCTGGCGCTACGCATCCTGGCGGCGCGGCTGCCCGACTCCGGCGTCTACGTGTGCCACGCCCGCAACGCGCACGGCCACGCGCGGGCCGGCGCGCTGCTGCAGGTGCAACAGCCCCCCGAGAGCCCGCCCGAGGACCCGGACGAGGCCCCCAACCCCGTGGTGGAGCCGCTCAAGTGCGCGCCCAAGACCTTCTGGGTGAACGAGGGCAAGCACGCCAAGTTCCGCTGCTACGTGATGGGCAAGCCCGAGCCCGAGATCGAATGGCTCTGGGAGGGCCACGCGCTACTCCCTGACCGCCGCCGCCTCATGTACCGCGACCGCGACGGCGGCTTCGTGCTCAAGGTGCTCTACTGCCAGGCCAAGGATCGCGGGCTCTACGTGTGTGCCGCGCGCAACTCGGCGGGCCAGACGCTCAGTGCCGTGCAGCTGCATGTCAAAGGTACCACGGCGCCCCCGGGCGGCCGGGGCCCTGGGGAGGGGCCTCCAGCGCCCTCCCAGACCCTCCTAACTCCAGCCCCACTCAGTGCCCAGAAGACGGTGGGGGGTAAGGGAGGCTGAGTATTAAAATGCCATTTCCCGCCCACCTCGCATCCCCCAGGGATTCGGATTTAGTAGGTCCGCAGGGTACCTACTCCAGGAACTTCTTAGCAAGCTCCCCAAATGATTCTGAGGCAGATGTTGGAAAACCACTCTTAGATAAAGGGCTTTAAGGAATGATTCATGTACAGACCCAGAGGGACCTACAACTCCTGTATTTCATTGTTTTTCAACCTCTGTTATTTCACCAACCTGTCCCCGGATGGAAATCCCATCTGGGGCCCCAATATATAAGACAGATAAAAGGATCATTCTGTGGGTGTAAACTTCTAAATCCAAATTTATAACATGTACTTATAAAGTCAATCAGTGAGAACAAGGGGTCTATTTAATTGAATATACACATTTTAACCATACATAACTGGGTCTAGTCTGTGAGCCCTATGGGGAAGTCCTAGCTGCAGGTGTCACATTGAGAAGCTCCTGATTCGCACCAAAGGGAGAAAACTTGAGGGAGAGAAAAAATGCCCTGCAATTTTTGACCATTCTTTCATTAGACTGCTCTCAGGT
This sequence comes from Balaenoptera physalus, assembly GCF_965194825.1. NCBI lineage: Eukaryota > Metazoa > Chordata > Mammalia > Artiodactyla > Balaenopteridae > Balaenoptera > Balaenoptera physalus. Next base: position 27,160 of record NW_028124333.1, on the reverse strand, counting down.
TTGCAAGAAGAAGAAGGTGAAGGAGAGGAAATTTATATATCAAAGTTGAGTCCCCAACAGTATTTAATAAATGCTTACATTGCTCATAAATAGAAAATTCAGGGAGGGAAAACACCCCAAACTCACACTGGAAGTTAAAGCTCTCCATAATAGGAGTTCATCACAACTCATGACATTATACCTTCACTAGTTATTACCCAACTTTTTCCCTCAGAGGAAAAAAAGTTGGCAAATCTCCTGAGCCCTGCCTGGCACGCAGTCAAGCATGTGGCACCTGTGCCACAGTGGTGGCCTCTTGGGTACAGTTTGATGTGTACAGACTGGCCAGGCAGGGCTGAACTCTAACCCCCTGAGGAGAGAAAAGCCCAACATGATGGCAGAGCTTCCTTCCCAGAGCCGCATGACAAGACAGACGTGCTTCCCCAGCAGCCCAAGTGAACCCACTGGCTGTTTCCATCATCGTGCTTTCTTTCTGTAAAATGCAGTTTTGAAAGTGGTTCAAGTACTTTCAAAATGAAATTCAACTCAAACCTTTGCAGAATTGTGTGTGGTGCCTGTGAAGGGCCCCAGGGAACAATTTGAAAATCACTGATGTGGTCCAAACCCTTGCATCCCTTTCTCCACCTTACGAGTAAAGAAACTGAGACCAAGGATCATGAAAACGGCCTTGGTCAAGGTGATGTGGCTAGCGAGTGTCAGGGTCAGATGAGAATATGGGTCGCCTGACTTCCCTTCTGGGGGTTTCTCTGATTCCACAATGCCTGCTGGCTCTGGGAGAAGAGCAAATGGCCGGAGCTAATGTGGGTTTAGGCAGTAGATGATGGGAGGAGAGTCTTACTCCTGGTCGGGCCCTCTCCAGAGCCTTCTCTGGTCTCTCCCTTCTTCACAGAGCCTCGCCTCCGCTTCACGAGGCCCCTGCAGGACGTGGAGGGCCGGGAGCATGGGATTGTGGTGCTGGAGTGTAAAGTCCCCAACTCCCGCATTCCCACGGCCTGGTTCCGCGAGGACCAGCGGCTGCTGCCCTGCCGCAAGTACGAGCAGATCGAGGAGGGCACGGTCCGGCGCCTCATCATCCACAGGCTGAAGGCAGATGACGACGGAGTTTACCTGTGCGAGATGCGCGGCCGGGTGCGCACTGTGGCCAACGTGACGGTCAAAGGTCGGCTGGCCAGTGGGAGGAGGCCGAGACCAAGGCAGGCAGATGCCCAGACCCCGGGCTGACGGACTCCCATCCGTGTCTCAGGGCCCATCCTGAAGCGGCTGCCCCGGAAGCTCGATGTTTTTGAGGGAGAGAACGCGGTGCTGCTGGTGGAGACCCGCGAGGCTGGGGTGGAAGGGCGCTGGAGTCGAGATGGGGAAGACCTGCCAGCCACCTGCCAGAGCAGCTCTGGCCACATGCATGCCCTGGTCCTTCCAGGGGTCACCCGAGAAGATGCTGGCGAGGTCACCTTCAGCCTGGGCAACTCCCGTACCACCACTCTGCTCAGAGTCAAATGTGAGGGCCTGCAAACCCCTAGGCAGCCTCCTCAAGGGCTGGACAGGAGGGTCAGGGCTGGAGGGTGATCAGATGCCACAGTCTGGGTTGGCAAAGTGGACTTCAGGTCAGAGGGCTGTGGGAGGCTGGAGCAGGGCTCGGACGCAAACCCTGCCTTTGTCTCAGGCGTCAAGCACAATCCCCCGGGACCCCCAGTGTTGGCAGAAATGTTCAAGGGCCACAGGAACACGGTCCTGCTGACCTGGAAGCCTCCCGAGCCAGCTCCCGAGACCCCCTTCATCTACCGGCTGGAACGGCAGGAGGTAGGCTCAGAAGACTGGATCCAGTGCTTCAGCATTGAGAAAGCTGGGGCCGTGGAGGTGCCGGGAGACTGTGTGCCCTCCGAGGGCGACTACCGCTTCCGCGTCTGCACCGTCAGCGAACACGGCCGCAGCTCCCATGTAGTGTTCCATGGGTCTGCTCACCTCGGTGAGTCGGTCCTGCCAGCCCAGGCTGTCAACCGCTGTACCCCAAGTCACACCCTCCCCATCACCTTCCTCCCTTCCCTGGCCCTCAGTCCCTGTTATATGCCTTCTACCTGCCAGTCTCTGCCCTCTGCCACGCCCCTGGTTCTGATGGACGAACTCTGTCCCATCTCAGTGCCCACAGCACGCCTGGTGGCCGGTCTGGACGACGTGCAGGTGTATGATGGGGAAGATGCCGTCTTCTCCCTCGATCTCTCCACCATCATCCAGGGCACCTGGTTCCTTAATGGGGAAGAGCTCAAGAGTAATGAGCCAGAGGGCCAGGTGGAGCCTGGGGCCCTGCGGTACCGGGTGGAGCAGAAGGGCCTGCAGCACAGACTCATCCTGCAAGCTGTCAAGCACCAGGACAGCGGGGCCCTGGTTGGCTTCAGCTGCCCAGGTGTGCAGGACTCGGCTGCCCTCACCATCCAAGGTTCGTGCAGGTGGGGACCAGGGTGGGCAGATAGGGTCAAGACACAGAAGTCCCGTTAGCAAAATGAGGCCGATGCTATTGCTGCTTCTCACATCTGGGCCAAGAGGGTAAGGAGCATCCACGGTGAGCTCAGATGGAGGGCTCAGGGATCCAGGAGTTCAGTTTCAACTCATGCACAACATATAGGGGACCCCTAGTTATCGTCACCAGCATCATATCCAAATTCTCTGGGGCACTTTGTGGTTTGCAGAATTCTGTCATGTTTGTCATCTCAGAGACACAGACCTTGGCTCCTAGTCCCTGACTGCTTCCTGCCCTATCGTGTAATGACTAACGCTATCGGAGCAACTTTCTGTGTGCCAGGCACAATCCTAAATCGCTTTATATATATTAATTAGCACAGTCCTCTCAATAGCCCTACAGGATGTGTTCTTTTGTCATCCCATTTTACAAATGGGGAAACTGAGGCACAGAGAGGTTCAGTGACTTGCCCAAAGTCACAAAGCTAATGAGTGCTGGTGCTGGATTATGAACCCAGGCAGTCTGGCTTCAGAATCACACTCTGCCACCTGGGGAAAGAGGGAAGGAGAGGGAATGAGGCCTCCCTGAGGACGACAGATCTTGGTAGGGGTCTGAAAGTGCAGGGAACATGCTGGCATTTGCCATTGTACCATTGCTGGAGTTTGTGTGGCCAATCAAGGGATTCCTCAGTGCCCAAGTGCAGGGCCTTGAGGTGGTTAGCTGCCAGCATCCCAGGAGGAGGACAAAGTGAGAAATAACCAGCAACCAGAGCAGCATTTCTAAAATGCAACCCAGGTTCACCAACATCAGAGTCATCTGGAGGCTGGTTTATAATGCAGATTCCAGGGCCCCTGCACGCTTGGGGCGAGGGGCCTGAGAATCTGCATTTTCAGCAGGCTCCCTGGGAATTCTTATGCACACCAAAACCACTGCTCTTAAGAGTTGGTGTGTAAGCCTAAAACTATTCTTTTTTTTTTTGGCCGCGCCATGCGGCATGCGGGATTTTAGTTCCCCGACCAGGGACTGAACCCGTGCCCCCTGCATTGGGAGCACGGAGTCTTAACCATTGGACCACCAGGGAAGTCCCAGCCCAAAACTAATTTTTTAAACCAACAAATGCATCGATGGCAATCATCCGGCCTGATGTGCCCACCCCCCTACCCTGAGCACATACCCTGGAGTGGGGTGTTTATTGGGGTAGGAGAGCACAACTAGGGTGCCGCACGTGACCACACCTCTTCCCAAGCAGAGAGCCCGGTGCACATCCTGAGCCCCCAGGACAAGGTGTCGTTGACCTTCACGACCTCGGAGCGGGTGGTGCTGACCTGTGAGCTCTCCCGGGTGGACTTCCCAGCGAGCTGGTACAAGGACGGGCAGAAGGTGGAGGAGAGCGAGTCGCTGGTGGTGAAGATGGATGGGCGCAAACACCGCCTGATCATGCCTGAGGCCCAGGTCCAGGACAGTGGCGAGTTTGAGTGCAGAACGGAAGGGGTCTCAGCCTTCTTCAGCGTCTCCGTCCAAGGTCAGGGACCGTGGTGGCCTGGGCTCCCCCCAGCTGAGGCTGACCCTGGGGGCTGTGCGAACCCTGCCCCCCTGGTCTGCCTGCTTGGGGGTCCCTTCCGAGGGGCCCTAGGGGGCAAGGGGACATGTTTGCAGATCACACTGCCCATGCACCACCCTCCCGCACACTTGGCCCCCATGTACCCTTTGCTGGCGGGAAAGTGGGGGGGCCTCAATTCAATTAAGGGAAGGGAGGTGGGAGCTAACATTTGTTAGGCACCTACTAGCCAGTTCCCGTGCTGGATACTTCAAATGTACACTTGCATTCAGTGTTCACAACTACGTGAGGGGCAGTATATCTCCATTCACAGATGAAGCAACTGAGGTTTAGAGAGGTTATGCAACTCGCTCACGATCACACAGCAGCAAATACCCTAGGTGGGTTCACACCCAGGACTGCTTATCCCACTGCCCCAGGCGGCCAGGGTCAAAAGGGAGTTTTAGGTGCAGTGGTCCAGAGGCTCTCAGAAGCCAGTACATGTCTGGCTGCTTCAGAACCACCCTGGAAGCCATAAGTGCATAGACTCCCCCAGGCCTCCAGAGCCAGAATATCCAGGACAGAGCCTGGAGATCCACTCTGGAAGAACAACTCAGGAACCACTGATCCAGCTCCATCTTCTCACTTTGAGTGGCCCCATTGCCAGAAGGTCCTCTGGCCCCTGCCTGAATGTACCCAGTGACAGGGAACTCACTACCTGTAGGGAGCGCTGTCCCACGGTATCACCACTAAATTGTTCCCACCTCTTCCCCGTCCTGCGATCAGCCCTCCGGGGGCTTCCTTGAAAAAGCAGCAGCAAGCACTGCCCTGATGTGACCTGCGACAGTGACCTCCTCTCAGCCTAGACGAAGCCCTCTGTGTCCCCAGCCAACCCCCTCTGATCCTCTGGGAACTCACAAAGCACTCCAGTGCCATGTGATCTGTCACACCGCACCCGCCACGCCCTCAGTAGTCCGTGTCATTGCCCCAGAGCACCCCACCCCAGCCAAGCAGCCAGTGTGCACTCATGTCTCCTGTTTTTGGGTGTCTGTGTGACCCCATCTCTGCTCCCCCCAGACCCCCCCGTGCACATCCTGGATCCCCGGGAGCACGTGTTTGTGCACGCCATAACCTCCGAGTGCGTCATGCTGACCTGTGAGGTGGACCGGGAGGACGCCCCCGTGCACTGGTACAAGGACGGGCAGGAGGTGGAAGAGAGCGACTTCGTGGTGCTGGAGAACGAGGGGCCCCATCACCGCCTGGTGCTGCCCGCCGCCCAGCCTCCAGATGGGGGCGAGTTCCAGTGCGTTGCTGGGGATGAGCGCGCCTACTTCACCGTGACCATCACAGGTGGGGTTCCAGGCAGTCCACAGGAGGGGGACGGTGTGCCCTGCCCCTGCGTGGGCAGCTGCTACACTCCTGGGCCACTGTTCCCAGCCCCTGCTTCCCTTCCCCTAGCTTTCTCCCCAACCCATGCTCTGCACCCTGAGGTTCAGTCACCTGCAGAAAATGCATTGTCATAAACACACCAGTCACAGCTACATCAGTCAAAGGAAAGCCTCCCTTCTCTGTTCTGAAGATCCTCCAAGGGGAGCTTTAGGGGTGGCAGTGCTACCACAGGGCAGGGTCTAGGGTGGGTGGGCCCAGGCACTAGAGGGGTCAGAAGGTCTGAGGCCTGCAGGAGACCCCAGCTCCATCTGGGCACCCAGCCCTCCTCTCCCCAGTCCTACCCTTCGTATTGTCCCTGTCCCAACCCAGAGGATGTAGGGAGTTTCTACAGCCGAGGCTGACACCACAGTCCCCGCTGTGCCACCGTGCCCCAGCCGTGAGTGACTGTCCGAGCAGCTGTGAGCCATGGTCCGAGGGAAGACCCTCTTCTTCGACACACAGCCCACCTTCCAGGAGTAGGGAACAGGCATGGCTCAGGTGGGACAGCCAGGCACCTCGGCCCCAGCCCCTGACGCCCGGCCACAGCTGTCCCTGTCCTCCAGATGTCTCCTCGTGGATCGTGTACCCCAGCGGCAAGGTGTACGTGGCAGCCGTGCGCCTGGAGCGCGTGGTGCTGACCTGCGAGCTCTGCCGGCCCTGGGCCGAGGTGCGCTGGACCAAGGATGGCGAAGAGGTGGTGGAGAGCCCCGCGCTGCTCCTGCAGAAGGAGGACACCGTCCGCCGCCTGGTGCTGCCCGCCGTCCAGCTGGAGGACTCGGGCGAGTACTTGTGTGAAATCGATGACGAGTCTGCCTCTTTCACCGTCACTGTCACAGGTGTGGGCCCACCCCAGCTGCCCGCGGTCACCAGAGGACAGTCCTGAGCCCTTGGGGGAGCTGGCCACATGGCCCCTAGCTAGCATGTGGGGGAGGGGGGAGGGGGGGCTGCAGGTGCATGGACCGGGGGGCCCTGCCCGGAAGACCCCAGAGTCCGTGTTCGATAAGCAGGCTCTTCCCCGGCGCCCAAGGCCAGGAATAGCTATCCTTCACCGTCTCATTTACTGAGCACTTTCTATGTGTCAGGCACTGGGCCAGGTGCTGCAGGTCACTGGTGCGTATTGCAGACGTGGTCCCTGCTCCCAGCTGCCAGAGAGCTGGGGAGGCAGCCGTTAACCAGGGGTCGCAAACGGGCAGTCCCTAGGGCCCCATACAGCCCACAGATATGTTTTGTTTGGCCTGCAGAGTCTTACCAAAGTCAGGACAGTTCAAATAACAACCCGGAGCTATGCGTCCTCTTGAAAAAGCCGAAGACCCGGCGCCTCTGGTCCCGCTTCCCCCCTTGGCGACGAACAGCTGGCGCTGAGTAGCAGCTGCCCCTGTAACACGGGGCCCACATTCCTCTGTCCCACCCTGCCCGCTGTTCCTTTTTGCTCCCCCCAGACCACTTCAGCCACTGACCTTACCTTACCTGGCCCCCGTGGGCATTTGAGTTTGCGACCCCTGTGTTTAACCAATAAACACGCAAATAAATGTACAGTGACACCTCGTGACAAGTGCTGTGAGGGATGAGGGCTCAAGAGAGCAGAGCTGGAGGTCAGGGAGGGCCTCGGGGAAAGTCGGTCGCCATGCCACCCGCAGGACCAGCCCCGGGGTGGGCTCCGGACACTGAGCAGCTCACAGACACACACGCGCACGTCCCTCCGGGAGTGCCCAGACTGGCAGGAGAGCCGGACATATTAGAGGGTCTCAGAGTGAGGGTTGCCGGGTGTCGTGATAGGGTGCAGTGGGTGTCCGAAGCTGGGGGCTGCTGACCTGGTTGGCAGGCAGGAAGTGCCTTCAAAATGGCCGTTTGGAGCAGCGGCTGAGTTAGCTAAGTGGGGGTCAGGGTTTGGCCTGAAGGTGGGGAGAGAATGTTCAAATCGGGAAAGCACAGGATGACTATGGAATTGACGGTTCAGTGCCAGAAACTTTGGGACTGCAGCCCACAGCGCCAATCCCAGTGTGTGTGCGGGGGGGGATGGGGAGTGTGGGACCTAGGCAGCTCTGGGTGGCACAGAAGAACCCACTGGCTGCACTGGAGCGACCATCCTGATGCTGGCATCATCTGGTTACCCTGCCCTGCCCTAGGAACAATGCTTCAGCCTAGGCTTGAGCTACTTAGGGCCCCCCGACTCCCTGCACCCCAAATAGTGCAGCCTGAAGCACACAAGTCACAAAGCCGAAGAGGCCTTTCTGCACATATTCTGTCCCGTAGTGAATTCCTTCAACCTCTCCCGCCCCAACCCCTGGCCAGACATAATGGCCGCAGACACACACATTCCAGCTCATAACTGGCCTCCCAGCAAAACACCAGATTCTTCATAAGAAGCTCACACAACACACCTTGTGTGGACCAGGAGAATCAAGTCTGATGCCAAGCTGAGGGCCCCAGCTGTGCAGGTACCCCAGCCCCATGGCTGCACCCCATTCTCACTCCACTGCCTCCATCACCTCCCCCACCACTCAGGCAGCCGCACTCTGCAATCTACTGGTGCTGCTGGGCCTCAGAGAACCAGCCTGCATCTTGTAGACTCTTAGAATAAGCCCAGTTAGGGAGGAGGCGGAGGCAAGGGCTGAGTGTGCACTGGTGGGCACATCTGCCCGTACACACCTCTGCAAAGACCTAGACCAGGAAGCTGGCAGTTCCCCAGCCCAGCCACAAGGGGGCCAAATGCTAAAGGAACACGAAAGTGTCCTGGAGACTTGATTCTGGGAGACCTCCAAGGTACGTGAAAGCATGGGCAGGCCCGGGCTCAGTGCACTGGTCACCACCAATATGGACATGGCTCCTTTCTGTGAAAGACTGACCACTCCAGAGCAGCTGCAGATGAACTCCTAGACACAGCATTTAATATCCCTGGGGAAATCTTAGGTGTTGACAACTCATGCACAGATGCAAAATTCATTACTGAGTTTCCAGCAAGCCTTGGCTTGGAGTCCTTACCACTGCTTGCAGAGTCTGACCCTCCATTTATCAGATGGTAGTTCTTCCTCCTGCCCTCGAGTAGGTATAGCCAGCTGTGACCATAAGGAAGTTGCTTAATCACACCATGCCTCAGTTTCCTCATCTGGGAAATGGGTATAAAATAATACCTACTCCTTAGGATTGCTAGGAGGGTGTAAAGTGCTTATGACTGTTCCTGGAACTCTAGCAAGCTGTATATAAATACTTGCTATTACAAATCCACCATCCCTTATCCACAATTCTGAAATCAAAAAAAAAAAAAAAAAAAAACCTCAAAATCAAAAGGCTTTTTGTAAGTTTGGTATTAAAATCATTTCAGTAAAACCTGAACTTAACTCTGTGAAGCTATTTGTACTTTTTAATTAGCCTGCTTAGGGTGAATCTATCTATATGTTACACTGCAGAAATGTTAATGTGATTGATTATGGGGGGGACCACAGTGGGGGCTGAGGGCGGTAGGTGATATATGATAAACACACCATTTCTGGAACCGGAAGCATTGTGGATTCTGTAGCACTTCTGGCCCCAGGGATTTCAGAGAACAGATTTTGGACCTATTATTATCCTTATTATTCTTATGATTGTGGGTGACCGGGACTTCATGCTGCCAGATGGCTCCAGGGAGGCTGACGGTGAGTTTGTGACAGGCTGTGGTTGTCCCCACTCTGCAGAACCCCCGGTGCGCATCATATACCCCCGGGACGAGGTGACCTTGGTCGCCGTGAGCTTGGAGTGTGTGGTGCTGATGTGTGAGCTGTCGCGGGAGGACGCCCCCGTGCGCTGGTACAAGGATGGGCTGGAGGTGGAAGAGAGTGAGGCCCTGGTGCTGGAGAGTGATGGGCCCCGCCGCCGCCTGGTGCTACCTGCTGCCCAGCCCGAGGACGGGGGCGAGTTCGTGTGCGACGCTGGAGACGACTCAGCCTTCTTCACTGTCACCGTCACAGGTGGGCAGTCTGTGGGACACCCTGGGGAGGAAAAGAGGCAGGAGGCTGAGGGACAGACACCCAACCCTCCCAGTTCTTGCACCTTCAGGGTCCCTGACTGCTGCACGTGGCTTTCCCCTTGTCCAGCCTTCCCCCTCCCCAAGCCTCCTCATTCTCAGCCATTAGAGAGCCCTGACTTGCCCAAATCATATCAGGACAATGACCAGAGACCTGGTGGAGAGAGCCCAGCAATCAGGAGCACTCATTCATTCACTTATTCAACAAATACTGATGTGCTCAGCACCGTTCTGGATGCTGAGGGATACAGTAGTGAACCGAGGAGAGAAAACCTGTCTTTATGGAGCTTGCCATCTCGTGAGAGTGTACAGACAGCAAATAAGGAAAATTGATGGTTTTTCAGGTGGTGATCGGAGGCAGAGCAGGCAAAGGGGATAGGAAGTGCGGGTGGGGTAGGGAGGGATGTGCCTTGGGGTCAGATAGATGTGGCTGTGAGTGTGGGTCTACCTCTTTTTTTCCCATGTGACCTAGAGCAAGTCAGTTCTCGATAAAGAGGCTTCAGGTCCTCATTTATAAAGTGAAGCCAACAATAGGGAGTGTCAGGAGTAGCTGAGAAAAGAGCTGCAGTGTGCTTAGCACAACACCTGGCACGCAGTGAGTGCCCACGGATTGTAGGTGGCACCGTTCCCAAGAGCTGCACTGCAAAGGGCTGAGAATCTAGTGGTGAGGCAGGTAGAGGCCTGCTGGCCGAGCCCACTCTCCCCTCTCTCTGTCCACCCACCAGCCACTCCAGAGAGGATTGTGCATCCGGCGGCCCGCTCCCTGGACCTGCAGTTCGGGGCTCCAGGGCGCGTGGAGCTGCGCTGCGAGGTGGCCCCGGCTGGGTCCCAGGTGCGCTGGTACAAGGATGGGCTGGAGGTGGAAGCATCAGATGCCCTGCAGCTGGGTGCCAAGGGGCCCACTCGCACCCTGACCCTGCCCCACGCCCAGCCTGAGGACGCCGGGGAGTATGTGTGTGAGACCCGTGATGAAGCCGTCACCTTCAACGTCAGCCTGGCTGGTGGGTACTCCCGGCCAGCCAAGGTGCGGGAGGTGGGGGCATCACCGAGCTGATACCTCTCCTCTCTGTCCAGAGCCCCCAGTCCAGTTCCTGGCCCCAGAGGCAGCCCCCAGCCCGCTCTGCGTGGCCCCCGGGGAGCCGCTGGTGCTGAGCTGTGAACTGTCTCGGGCTGGTGCCCTCGTCTTCTGGAACCACAACGGAAGGCCGGTGCAGGAGGGTGAGGGCCTGGAGCTCCGAGCCGAGGGCCCCCGCCGTGTCCTCTGCATCCGGGCTGCAGACCCGGTCCACGCAGGCCTCTACACCTGCCAGTCAGGGGCAGCCCCGGGGGACCCCAGCCTCAGCTTCACCGTCCAAGTGGCTGGTGAGTATAGCCCGGGCAGGAAGCCTGAGAGTCGCACCCCGAAACCCATGAGTCTCCCCCTTCTCTAGCACACCTGGCCCACCCCCTGCCCCACCGCTCTCGGTCCCTTTCCCCGTCTTGCCTCCCACTGCCCTCCTCCCAGCCCACGGGCCACTCCCTCCCGGTGACCCCTGGCTCTGAGCCCACAGAGCCCCCAGTGCGGGTGGTGGACCCTGAGGCAGCCCAGACGAGGGTTCGCAGCACCCCAGGTGGGGACCTGGAGCTGGCGGTGCACCTCTCCCGGCCGGGGGGCCCTGTGCGCTGGTACAAGGACGGGGAGCGCCTGGCGAGCCAGGGGCGGGTGCAGCTGGAGCAGGACGGGGCGAGGCAGGTGCTGCGGGTGCAGGGGGCCCGGAGCAGGGACGCCGGGGAGTACCTGTGCGACACGCCCCAGGACAGCCGCATCTTCCTCGTCAGCGTGGAAGGTAACAGTGCACCCCTCACTGGCCCCCCAAGGGCCACACGCCCGAACCACTCTGGGCCCCCGCGCCCCGACCCCACCTCGCTGCCTCTGGCTCCAACCAATGCATGCGTGACTATTCCTGGTATGAGGGCTCAGGGCTCCCTTTTCCAGGAACCCTCAAATAATAGGAGGGGCACAGACCAGTGGTTAAAAGCAGGGCTCTGGAGTCAGCACCGCCCACACCAGGTTCCAATCTGGATTCTGCTTCCCAGTAGTTGTGTGACACTGGCAACTTGCTTAAACTCTCTGAGCCCCAGCTCCAAAGTGGAGGGATAGTGCTTGTCCTATAGGGCTGTTGTGACAGTTAAATGAGATAAATTGGGTCCATAGTAAATGACCTACTATTATTAGGGAGTCAGAGAGGGGGGTGCCAGGCCAGCATTGGGCAGAGGTGGCTAGGAGTAGCAGGGCGTTGACATCTTGTCCTTTGAAACACCTCATGGCTGACACACAGTAGGTCCTCAGGAAGGTTCTGTTCAATAACTGGAGGATAAGGGCCTGTTATTGGAGATGAGGGGATGAAGAGGGGATGAGGAGGAGGGAGGCGGAAAGACCCAGCCCACCTCACTGCCCGACCCCACTCCCCAGAACCACCGCCGGTGAAGCTGGGCTCCGAGCTGACACCACTCACTGTGCACGAGGGTGATGATGCCACGTTCCGGTGTGAAGTCTCCCCACCAGACGCCGACGTCACTTGGCTGCACAATGGGGCCATTGTCACCCCAGGGCCCCAGCTAGAGGTGGCCCAGAATGGGTCAAGCCGCATACTGACCGTGCGAGGCTGCCAGCTCGAGGACGCGGGTACCGTGACTGCCCAAGCAGGGGGCACGTCCACAAGTGCCCGGCTCCATGTTCGAGGTTTGGTCCTGATGGAGACACAATAGTCTTGTTCCTGAACCTATTCTCCCAGCCCCGGCCATAACAGGGGACAGATCCCTGAGAGGGAGCAGGGGGTCAGCCCACCAGGCTCCATGGCCCCCTCTCTCTTTCTCCCCAGAGACGGAGCTGCTGTTCCTGCGGCGGCTGCGGGACGTGCGGGCAGAGGAAGGCCAGGACGTGTGCCTCGAAGTAGAGACAGGCCGAGTGGGTGCGGCAGGGGCCGTGCGCTGGGTGCGAGGTGGGGCACCCCTACCACCCGACTCCCGCCTGTCCACGGCCCAGGATGGCCACGTCTACCGCCTCTTCATCCACGGCGTCGTACTGGCCGACCAGGGCACCTACGGCTGCGAGAGCCACCACGATCGCACCCTGGCCAGGCTCAGCGTGAAGCGTGAGTGCCCCGTCCTCTCCTAACACATCGCCCGCCCTGTGGCACAGTCTCTCCTGGCTGGCCCAGGGCCCCTCAGACCCCCACCAAAGTGCCCCTCGCCACAAGGCAAGTCAGCCCTGGCTGACCCCCAGGAGTGTGACCTGAAGCAGCCTGCCCAAAGCAAAACTCTTCTTTTTCTAATGTTTTCTATTTACCTTAGAAGTCCATGTGGATTTTGCATTCCATTTCGTATGTCCAAGTTGGCTTTGCTATAAACGTAAATATTATATTCCAGAAAGATTTGCCGTGTTTATCCTTCAGTCACCTGCCCCAGGATACATGGGCCCAGCTGAGAAGCAGGGATGGTTGGCAAATAGCACCCACACCCCCAAGATGGAGCCCTCTATTAACTGTGTGACCTCATGCAAATTACTTAACTTCTCTGAGCCAAGTTCTCTTTAAAAAGGGTCTTTGGGAACACTGATTGGGATAATATGAGAAATACCCACAGAGAGCTTGGTAAATGGTTGTTGGTGATGTGTATTCTCTTCTAATTTACTTCATTCATTTAATCACAATAAACCCATGTCTCAATGCTATTAACCTTGTATAGCTGGGGAAACTGAGGCCCAGAGAGGTCAAGCAATTTGCCAAAGGTTACACAGCACACAAACTATGTGGCAGGGTCCAGTCCTGGTGTGTCTGACTTCAAACTCTGTGCTTCCTCCAGTGTCACAGCACCCCTCACCCAAACTCCTCACCCCGCTAACCACACATCACCCCCTTCATGTATCTCCTCTCCTAACCCTAGTAAGCCCCTCTCTCCACCCAAGTCTGAATGGCTCTGCTCCCTTCTTCCTGCACCCTGGTTCTGAACTTTGTTCTATAGGGCCTTACGAGGCTGGGTGTTAGGGGTGGTGCAGGCAGAGCCAAGGTGTGTGTGTGGCGGGGGGGAGGGGGGGCGGGGAGGGGGGCCGAAAGCCCTGCCCAGATTTGGAGCCCTCGTCCTCCCTCTTCCCCCATCTCCTCCCACTAGCAAGGCAGCTAAGGGTGCTGCGGCCTCTGGAGGACGTGACCGTCATCGAGGGGGGCAGCGCCACCTTCCAGCTGGAGCTGTCCCAGGAGGATGTGACCGGGGAGTGGGCCCGGGGTGGAGTCCGGCTGCAGCCGGGGCCCACGTGCCAAATTCACGCAGAGGGCCACGCTCACTGCCTGGTACTCAGTGGCCTGGGCCTGGCCGACTCGGGCTGCATCTCCTTCACTGTGGATGCCCTGCGCTGTGCAGCCAGACTCACTGTGAGAGGTGCGGCCTCTGGAACCGCTGCCTGCCTGCTGACTGCTCTGGGTGTGATTCTACTGATCCCACTACCCATGTGGCCCCCACTGACCCTGTCCCAGTGTGGCCCTCACTGACCTCCCTGCCAGAGTTTGACTCCCCTGACCCTTTGGCCATGTATGGCCCCGGTGACTGCCCTGCCTGAGTGTGTCTCCACCAACCCCCCGTCCCAATGGACCACTGACTGTGCTGCTGTGAGGTGCTTGTGCCGGTGTGGTGTCTGTCTGCCTAACCACGGCCCTGCTGGCCACTCTGAGTGTGAGCCCACTGACCACGCCTGCCTGCTGCAGCCCCCTCTGCCTGAGTGTGCCCCTCTCACCACCCAAGTCCCAACAATCCACTTACTATGCCAAAGGGTGGCTCCATTGGCAACTCTGCCTCAGTGTCCCCCATTTTTGCTTGCAGCCCTGGTGTGTTCCCCACTGACCACATCTGCTCTAGGGTCCCCCCCATTGCTCCTGTGAACCCATGGTGTCCCCCACTGGCCAGTGTCTCCTGTCCATTCCAGCCAGTGTGGCCCCCACTGACCACGCTTGCCTATGGGTAATTCCACTGGCATGTCTGCTCCAGTTTCCCCTATGCCCCTCTAGCCCCAGCATGTCCCCCACTGACCACCTTAAATGTGACCGACCCCCAGTGGGCCATTCCTACCCTGTTGACCCCTCTGATACCGCTGTGTTCCCCACTGACCAGCATCCCCTTTGGATCACTTTGTCCCAGCATGCCCCCCACTCACTGGTGGCCTCTGTTGATCACCTTGTCTAAATGTGCCCACCAGTGACCCCTTGTGCCCAATGTGTCTGCCTTCTCCCACTCCCAGAGGCCCCAGTGACCATTGTGCGGGGTCCACAGGACCTAGAAGTGACCGAGGGTGACACAGCTACTTTCGAGTGTGAACTTTCCCAGGCCTTGGCTGATGTCACCTGGGAGAAGGTCAGAGCCCAGCCCCAGCCCAGCCCACCTCGGCATCATAACAGCAATAACAACCCCCAACAGAAATAACTAATACTCACTAAGCCATGCGCCTGGCACTGTGCTAAGATTTGCTTTACATTTAATTCTCTAAACCTTATAGCAGCCCTATGAGGCAGGTCTTATTATCTCCATGTTATCTATAAGGAGACTGATGCGCAGTGGGGTGAAGTATTGCCCAGGGGCAGACGTAGAGCCCATATTTGAATCCAGGTTTCCTGATTCCAGAATCCACACGCATGGCTGGTATGAGCAGTACATGACTCTATGCTTCCCGCGCCCGTGGCTCCCTTCTCAGCCCTAAGGTCCCCAAAGGGTGACAACTTCCCAATGAGATTCCTGGAGAGGTCCCGGAAGGCGCGGGACCGCCCTGCTCCACAGCATAAACGTGCCTCGAAACCGCTTGGCATAAGCAGAGGGCGCGGCCGCCTACGAGGAGGGCAGGGGCCGTCTGTGCCCAGACGACCTTTCACCACGACCCTTTGCAACTCCCGCCCCCAGGACGGGCAGCCGCTCACCCCCAGCCCTCGGCTCAGACTCCAGGCCCTAGGCACCCGCCGCCTTCTCCAGCTGCGACGCTGCGGTCCCTTGGACTCCGGGACCTACAGCTGCGTGGTGGGGATGGCCCGAGCCGGGCCCGTCCACCTGGGGGTGCGCGGTGGGTACCGAGCGCTGCCCGGGCGGGGCACAGCTGTGGGTGCGGCGGCTGCGGACCAGACTTGCCCCGGGGTCCTGCTCTGGGGCATCTAAGGAGGGGGCGGGGCGTGGGCGGGGCATGGTACCGCCCGCTCCGCCCACCTCACGGCCCCGGCTCCGCCCCAGAGCGCAAGGTGTCTGTCCTCTCGGAGCTTCGGTCGGTGAGCGCCCGCGAAGGCGACGGAGCCACGTTCGAGTGCACCGTGTCGGAGGTCGAGACCACCGGGAGCTGGGAGCTCGGAGGCCGCCCGCTGAGACCCGGAGGCCGCGTCCGCATCCGACAGGAAGGTCTGACCGACTTTCTACCCGCTCTGGCCCCTCGCTGCCCCGCCCTACCAGGATAAGTCCCACCTCCAGGTCAAATGGGCCCCGCCCCACGGCCCAAGGAGAAGTCTCTCGATCTCTCCCTGGCCCCCAGCTGTGAGCCCTCGGTCCTGGACCTCCCCTCTTACCCCTCGGCATCTCAATTCCGCCCCGCCCAGCGCACACTTACCGCGTCCGAACCGACCCGGGGACCTACTCTGGCCCCACCCTCATCCCCGAACCCTCCCCAGAGGCGGCTCCGGCCTCGCTAGCGCCCCCTTCACCCCCAGGGAAGAAACACATTCTGGTGCTGAGCGAGCTGCGCGCGGAGGACTCTGGTGAGGTCCGCTTCCAGGCGGGACCCGCCCAGTCCGTGGCTCAGCTAGAGGTGGAGGGTAAGCAACTGGGGCATGGACGACCTGGAGTGAATACTGTCTCTCCCTGGAACTGGCAAGCTGGTGGCTGGTCCGAGGAACCCTACCTTCCCCACCCCTTCCTCCCGGGGCTCTCCGGGAGCGGATCACAGAGAGCAGTGTATTTCCTGGGGAGCAGGAGACTTTGGGTTGAGGGTAGAGAGAAACGGGGTGGTGGCATAGAGGTCTAAGACCAGGAGTGGAGGCCACAGCGGGAGGGAACATGCGTCTCTCCTCCTGGGGCCCTGTGTGTCCCTATTAACCTAAGCCCTCGTCCTCCACCCCCAGCATTGCCTGTCCAGATATGCCGCCGCCCCCCTCGCGAGAAGACAGTTCTGGTCGGCCGCCGGGCGGTGCTGGAGGTGACTGTGTCCCGCTCGGGGGGCCAAGTGTGCTGGTTGCGGGAGGGGGTCGCGCTGTGCCCGGGAGACAAGTACGAGCTGCGCAGTCATGGCCACACCCACAGCCTGGTCATCCATGACGTGCGACCTGAGGACCAGGGCACCTACTGCTGCCAGGCCGGCCAGGACAGCGCCCACACACGGCTGATGGTAGAGGGTGAGTAAAGCCGACGGGGCAGAGGTCAGAAAGGCACGCCGGCTGGCCAAGGGTCTCCTAGGAGCTGGTGGGCTGAGACACACCTCCTGCAGGTTTTCCAAGACTTTGGACGGCGAGCTGGTTCTGAGATGTGTTGGAGGTGGGGAATGGGGAGGCGGGAGATCACAGCCAGGGCTGAGGAGAGGAGGGAGCCCTGTGTTCTCAACAGGAACCACTCGGTTCAGGGCAGCTGTTTCCACCCTTTCTACACCCCTTCCTGTCCGAGCTTCTGCTTACTCCCTCCTGCCTCTGGACCATGTTTGTCTCTCCTGAATGCCCCATTTGTACCCAAGTTCCTCTCCTTCCCACCTACCGGCCCCTGGTCTGTGCCCCCCGCCTGTCCCTCACCCTCTCCTGCTCTCTGCCCAGCTGGCTTCTGCCCATCTCAGCAAGCTGCACTCTGCCTGGGCAGAGGGCTTCTGCTAGTCCCATTTCTTTCCTCTTCCACTTAGGAGGTGCCCCCCTCTCCACCTGAACTCCTGTGTTCCCTTCAGGTGCCTACCTTCCCCACCTCTGACTGGCCACCCTCACTTTCCTGCCCCCACAGACAGCCCTGACAGAGGCCTAGAAAGGGTGGTTCAGAGGGTGAGGGCCCAGCTCTTCCTGTGTGGGTGCCCAGGCTCTGCCAGGGGAGAGGAGTGTGGTGCCCACTGTCTCCCCAGCCCCACTCGCAGTCATTCCTCCGCAGGTAGCTAGGAGGACCGAACCAGGCCAGGCGGGTGCCCTCGGACAGCTTGGAAGGCGCATGCCCTTACCCTGGGAAGGGGTGGGGAGGGAGGGGAACCAGAGGTGTTGGGAGACAATAAAAGTGGTACAGCCCCTTTCCTGGCTCTCTGTGTGACGTGGGAGGGCAGAACTTGCCTGGAGCCCCTGTGTAGTGAGTGACACAGGGGACCAAGGGCTGCAGTGCTTCCATCTTGGCCCATGAAAGTGCCAGCCACCAAAGACCACCACTCCTGGCAGAAGCCTCACAGTTTGGCACGTTTATAAAAGATGTCAAACAGGGTGGGGTGGGGGGGAGACAGAAGCATGAGGTGTCCAGGGTGGCATGACCGACACCAGACATGCACCGTGCATTTAAGCCCCTCCCCCAGCCCCCTTCCCTAACCCAGCCCAGAGCAGCACCCGCCCACCCCCATTCCCTGCCACTGCCCTCAGGCTGGTGGCTTGCAGAGGACAGGGGACCAGGGTGAGGGCTGCTGCAGTTTGCCCCATGGACAAGGACAAGAAGTCTTAGATGAGTCCGGCTGAGAGGTGGAGGCGATAGGGGAGGAAGGTAGACCTCCTCCGCTTAGACATGCAGGAGAGTAGCCCATGGGACCCCAGCAGTGGGAGAGGAAGCAGGGCCACCCTCGGAGAAGCCCTACCAATCAGAAATCTAAGGCAGGGGTCCCAGTGTCCTCTCCAAGCCCACCCCTCCACGCACGCACACACAGGCGACACACTCACAACCCTGAGCACACCCCAGCGGGGCTCACACTCGCGTCCCTCAGGAGCCCCTCGGGAGCTTGGGCGGAGGCTCTCCCCTCAGGCCAGGCCGAGCCTGAGATAGGTCCTTCCTTCTGGCGGCCAGGCCATCCCTCTCCAGGGTGGGGAGAGAGACAGCCAAAGGCCACAGGGCCAGGTGGGCTGAGTCATGGCCCAACGGGCCTCCCCAAGCTGGCAGAGCTGGTGACCGATGAGTGTAGGCGGGCAGGAGCAGAGAGACTGCTATACCCGCATGGGGGGCCCAGAGCAGGCTGTCAGCGGTCCCCGGGACCCATACTCATAGTCTGCGTCTGTGGGCGAGGCCATGAAGGAGCTCAGCGAGCTCCCTGTCTGCCGGTCCCGGAAGCTCTGGATGTAGCTCTGTGGGAGAGTAAACACAGGTGTGAGAGTGCCACTGCAGAGCCCTGCCCTGAAAGCCACCCAGGCAGACATCCTCAGCCTGCACTGTCACAAGCCTGAGACGCATCATGATCTGCTGTCAGCCTAGGACCTCACCACAGACCAGAGTCCACAGCACTGAGACGCTACCCCGCACGATACCTCATTAAAACTCGCTCTCAGGACACCTCTCCCCCACCCATCAGGCTCCCAGTACAGGGGTTACGATGGGTGGACAAGCGCTAGGCCTTCTAGACAGTGACCAGCCCCTGGGGAAGGCCCCGTCCTGCTTGGACAGAGTCTACAACACTCCCTTCTCCCCACTCGGGGTGCTCACCGGGGACAGGACGTCTCCGTTGAAGCGTTTGATGGGCACTGGCCTGCGCCGATAAGCAGGGTCAGGGGGCCCAGGCCTTGGAGGAGCCCGGGGGCCTCTAGGGGGAGGCCTTGGGGGTCTCTTCTTGCGCCGCTTCTCCTTGCGCTCTTCCTGCTGCCGAATCCTCATCAGCTGCACACGACGGCGCTGCCGGCTGATGACCACTGTGAAGGGGTGGGCGGAGCAGGGTCTCAGAGGCCCACGTGCCTCATCTCGCCCAAGCCTCCCCATCCCTTCTAACCTGAGGGCTCCAGGCTCCCAGATTCCCCTCATCCGAAACCTCTCCTCCTTTACTTTCCTGGTGTCCCACCTCCCAGGTGGGACTTCGCACAGTTCTTTTCTTCCAAAGGTCTTTATGGAAGCTTCCTAGACTCTAGGTGCCTGCTTCCCAGCTGCTACCCCTCTCCCAGTCTGGAGCCATAGGTGACTCACCTAGACCAGCCATCATCATCTCTCGACTGGACAACTAAGCTGCCTCCTCACTGGTTCCCCTTCTATGCCTGCCTTCCCTGATGCTTTCTACACTCAGCAGCCAGAATGAGCATCCCAAATGCTAAATTAGACTATATCCTCCCTCCTTTAAACCTCCAGTGGCATCTCACCACCCATCTAATGAAATCCAGAGTCCTCATCGTGGCCCACGGTGCCCACACAATCGGCATCCCTCACCCACCACTCCCGCCCGACTTCCTCAACAGGCCAAGCTCATTCCCTTCGCCCTTGCTATTCCCTCTTCTCGAGCTCTTTGCATGGCTGGCCCCTTATCCTTCAGGTCTCTGCTTAAATGTCACCTCTTCCAAGTGAACTTCCTTGGCCACCCTGTCTGTATTTCACATCACTCTGCACGTCTCTTTCATATCACTCCACACAATGGGAATTATCTTGTTAATTTGCGTGTCTAGTGTCTGTCTCCCCCACCCTGAGTGCAACCCCATCAGGGCAGGGGCCCTTTCTGTTTTGTCTCTGTTGCATCCCCAGTGCCTGGAATGGGCTGGCACAGAGCCGCTGCTCCATCTGTTGTTGTGGCAGGAATGGTGGCACTGAAGTGCCCATCCGGGCACTGAAGCTCCCAGACCCGGAGCCGGTCAGCTCTCTAACTCAGCTGAGGCCTTCCGCTGCTGGTGTGTACAGCTCCTTCCCCCATCCACCGTCGCTCAGACCCACCCCCCCTCAAGCACCCATTTCTCTCACGGCCACCCTGGCCTGTGCCTCCTCACCTTCCGTGTGGGAGTCCCGCTCGGCGGTCACCCGCCACTGCACCAGAACGCCCATCAGGCTGAGCAGGGGCCAAAGTGCCAGCAGGGCCCAGCTCCGCCAGCAGAGGGGGGGCACGGGGGCGGCCCGCAGACGCTCCACCGCGTAGCGCCCCAGCAGCAGCAGCTCGGCAAAGTAGTCGGCAGCCGTGGCGATGAGCGCGGCACCCGTCACGGCGGTGGCCAGGGTGGTGAGCGGGCGGGGCCAGCGCAGCGTGAGCAGGGCGCAGAGCAGGCCGCCCCCCAGCAGCAGCCCCAGGGGGCCCCAAACAGAGCCTGGCTGGTAGTAGGGCGCGGAGCCCAGTAGGGCGGCAGCGGCGAGCAGTAGGCCGAGCAGCAGCCCTACCAGGAAGAGGCCCACGCTGCGCACCAGCATGGCCACCAGCCCGCAGAGCAGCCCGATGCCCAGCGCGATGCCTGCGCTCGCCCCGGCACTCAGCTGCGTCTCCAGCACCCGCTCTCGGTAGCACAGCAGGAAGATGACCACCGAGCCAAACAGCAACCCAGTGAGGAAGAGTACTGCCTTGAAGCAGCGGTAACCTGGAAGGGAACAGCGGCTAGTGAGAGCCCAAAACGAGGTCACTGGGCTGGAGGTAGGAGGTCAGAGGGGTCAAGGACAAGGAATCCCAGGGGAACCAGAGGCAGGCCACTAAGATCAGAGAATTGGGGGTCATTGGGGTCCTGAGGGTGGCAGTGAAGGGACCACTGGGGTCAAGGACGATCAGAGAAATAGGTCATCGGGAGTCACTGGGAAAACAGAGCGGCAGTCACTGAGATGAGTGCTGGGTTTCTGAGATAGCGATGGATCACTGGAGTCAAGGGCGACTCAGTAATAGGGTCACTGGGGTCTTTGGGATCATAGAGGTCAGAGAGAGAGGCCCCTGGGGTCACAAGTGGATCAGCAGTAGAGTCACTGGGCTCTTTCGAGAGGGATTGTTCAGGGTGATGAGGCATTTGGAAGTCAGAAAGAACTCAAGAGGTGAGGTCACACGGGTTCAGAAAGATGAGGTCTTTTCAGGTCAGGGGAACTGACGGATGTGGAATCATTGAGAGTATGAAATGGTTTCTGAGCGAGGGTAATACTGAAGCCAGAGAAATGGAATCATTGAAATCATGGTGGCGGCAAACAGATGATGGGGTCATAGGGATTCCCCTATGTTAGGAGTAATAGAGGGAGTCAGAGGGATGGAAGGTAATGAGATAGCTGGGGGGTAGTTAGGGGTCACTGGGGCTTACAAGGAGTCATAGGGGGTCAGAGAGGATTATCGGGGGAAATAGTGGCTGTGGTGTTTCAGAAAATGGAGGTTATAGGGCCATTAGGCCCATTAAGGGTACCTGGAAGTGTGAGGGACTTGTAGATCCTGAAAAGCTGAGAAGATGGAAGTCAGAGATGGGGGTCAAAGGGTCAGGGAGAGCCAAAGAGAAAGGTCATAAAGAGGAGAGTCCGTTCTAAGAATGAGGGGAAGCATTGGAGTCCAGGAGGTTCTGGGGTCAGAAAGAGGAGTAGGGCATGCACAAGGGCTCAAAGAGTCCAAGAGCCCGAGAGTGGGAGCCTCCAAGAAGGGTAGGGTGTCAGGGAAGCCCAGGAGAGGGAATGGCAGGCTGCACTGAGCAACTGTAGAGGGAGTGGGTAGGAATAGTGGAGGGGACGAGGTCACAGAGACTCCTTGGAGACCCAGAATGTGTCCTGAACCCTTAGAGGGGCTCTTCCCCCTGCCCACTCGGCAGTTGTTTGGTCCAGAGTCTGGGGGTGGAAGTGGAGGGACCATCTGGCTCCCATCCCTGCCTACTATCCAGCCATTCGAGGGGGAGATGTAAAGGCTGCCGAGCACAAGTCCTGCCCCACTTCTGCTCAACCTGGAACTCAGACCTCCAAGCCTCCTTTTCACTTCACCCAGCCACCTATAATGCTCTGCCTGGAGGCGTTCCTTGGATGCCCAGCCCATAAAGCTCTCCTTTACCTGAAGTTCGGTACCTCTTGCTGTAGAGTCACTGGGCACTTACTCCACTAGACCATCTGGCACCTTGGTGCAAATTAGAAATAGTTGTGCCTTCCTCTAGGCAAAGCAGCCTTGTGCCAAGGTCTAGAGTTTGGCAAGTAGAGCATGGGCTGGATTTCAGCCCCCACTTGCCTTTCCAACTGAACTCCCTTGTGCATCCTGGACAACTATCCACAGCAGCCCCAATTACTGGAGGCTGACTTGTACACACATCTCCATGTGTGTGACTCTAATATGTATCATTTAGCTTCCTGTAATATGTATCACAGATGTGAATGTTCCAGAAGTCTCTTCTTCATCAGACAATATGCCCTGTGGTAAGGGACCACGTTAACTCACCCTCCTAAATGTTTTCAATGCCTACCTAGCACAGTGACCTAAACACATCTTCACCACAATAGCTATTATTTATTGAATACTTACTAATTCTCACAGCGCCCCCGCCCCCCGTGTGAGACAAATATCTTTGTTCCCACTGTTCAGATGAGAAAACTGAGGCTTAGAAAGGTTAATGTGCCCAAGGCATCATAATTAGTAAAGTGCAGAACCAGGTTCAAATTCAAGCATGCCTAATTCAAAACCCTGTGTTCTCTAGGATCTAGAGTCTAAATTATCTACAAACGTGTGGGATGAAAAAAAGAGAAACGAAAGCTAGTTCATGGTAGTGGTAAAGTTCTAAAGAAAGTTTGGGGTGCCTCAGGAAAATAACTTGAGGAAACAGTGGGGGGCCCGAGTGAGGAATGAAATGGGGTCTCACCGAAGAAGCAGTAGACGACTCCAAACAGACAGCACATGATGCAGACGAGGGCTGGCAGTGCCTGGTACCTGCGCTCCAGGGGCTGTTCGCAGGGTGCAACCCAGAAGGCATCATCTGGCTCGGGGGGCAGCAGCTGGAACCGAAGTGTCGCCGCAGTGCCCGGCATAGTGCTGGGAACAGTAGGGAGTCACCCTCCCACGTCAGCCTGACAGAGAGGAAGTTGGGGTCAAGGAGGAGTCCTGGGTCTCCACCAGGATGAGGGTGAGAATAGGAGTGGAGAACTAGGGAAGGACACAGTGGACAAAGGAGTGGTGCCCACATCACACAGCTCTGGAAGCATCCCTGAAGTAAGGGACAAAAGACAAAGGAGGGGAAAAGTGCCTGGCTAGAGGGAGCTGGGATGAAGAAGTTAAAAGGGGGACTGGGTTGGGGGGAGATGAGGGCAGTGTGCTGCCGGTGAGGAGGCAGCCAGGAGACCGGTCTGTGGGCGGCTAAATCTGGGATTGTCCAAGATCTACCTGGGCTGGAGGCGACCTGAGCTTCTGAGCGAAGGAGGCTCTCCGGCCGGGGTTGCCGGGCGCCAGAGGCTCCAGCTGACTGGTGTCCGGTAAAAGTCCGCGGTGAGGGGAAGGGGGCTGTTGGGCCGGAGGGACCGGTCCCTGCGCGGCGGCGACGCCGCTCCGCCTCCAACACCGGCTGGCACTCCAGTCCCGCGACGTCCGGGCACTTAGGCTGGGCCTGGGGAAGGGAAAGGAGCAGGAGTAGGGGCTCGGGCTGCCCCAGAGCCGCGGCCCCATGCCCTGAGCCCGCCCGCGGCCTTTGGTGCTGATGGACAGCTCCGGCCTCTGCTCCTTACGTCACTCAGGGCGCACCATCCAGGCAGGGGCGGGCTGCTTCTGACGTCACACAGGACGCACCAACCACGCCGGAGGGAGGTAGGGGACTCCGCCCCCGACGTCTGCCTCTCCCGCACTGAGGAGGGGGCACTTCCGGGGGTCCTTCCCCTTTAACCTCCCCCTTCTCCTCCCTCTCCGGTAGCCGGAGCCCGAGACCCCACCCCGGGGGCGGGGCCCTCCCAGTGACACGTCGGACAGCGGCGGCCTCCGCTGAGGCTCCCGCGCCCAGCGCCGGGACCCTGCGCGGTACCGAGCGGCAGCTGGAGGGCGATCGGAACGCGGCGCAGGGGATTCGGCTCGGCGGGGAGGGAGGGGGGCCCGCCCGCTTGGCTCGGGCCCTCCGGATCCGCCCCCTCCCCGGTCCCGCCCCCTCGAAGCCTCCTCTTGCTGCTCTGGGGCTGCTCCAGGGCCGGGGGCCCGCGGTCCGGGCGCCATGCGGGCATCGCTGCTGTTGTCGGTGCTGCGGCCCGCAGGGCCCGTGGCCGTGGGCATCTCCCTGGGCTTCACTCTGAGCCTGCTCAGCGTCACCTGGGTGGAGGAGCCTTGTGGCCCAGGGCCGCCCCAACCCGGAGATTCTGAGCTGCCGCCGCGCGGCAACACCAACGCGGCGCGCCGGCCCAACTCGGTGCAGCCCGGAGCGGAGCGCGAGAGGCCCGGGGCCGGTGCAGGCGCCGGGGACAACTGGGAGCCGCGTGTCTTACCCTACCACCCCGCACAGCCTGGCCAGGCCGCCAAAAAGGCCGTCAGGTAGGGAACAGACTCGCCAGTCCCACCCCCTGGGAACCGGCTGGGACGGACGCGCAGTGGAGGCCGCCAGGGGCTGGGTCAGGCCCCGGAAGGAAGGGTCTGACCGGCCAGGAAGTCTTTGGGCCCCGATAATTTCCGACGGCCCTGCTTCCCAGGGAGGTTTGGAGCCCATCTGAGGCCTCTCTGGGCCCCATCCAGGCCTGGGCAGAACTTGCCCGCCTCTGCCCTAAACCTGCTTGACCCCATGGACCCCCCAGAGGTCCTCATAGCTCCCTGGCTCGGTGTTAGGTTTAGAGAAATGACTGGTATATAGACTGTGTGCATAGAGAGAGGGAAAGAGAAAAGAGAGAACTAGGATTACCTGTATCTCTTGTTCCTGGGTGGGTACCTGGGGGAGGGGGGGTGGAGGTTTGTGGGAAAAGGTGATGTACTCATTCCATTAATGCCTCTCTGCCTATGAGTTGAAATAATTTCTCCGAAGTAACACCGAGTTCAAATTCCAGTTCTGCAACTTACCTTCTGTGTTACGGAAGGTAAGTTTCTGGAACCCCTGACCCCCCCCCCCAAACACATTCACTACATCTCTATGCCGTTTATTCTGTTACATCATTTACGTGATGTATTTGTGGTATAATGGCATATTATT
The DNA here is from genome assembly GCF_965194825.1 of Balaenoptera physalus. Lineage (NCBI taxonomy): Eukaryota > Metazoa > Chordata > Mammalia > Artiodactyla > Balaenopteridae > Balaenoptera > Balaenoptera physalus. The sequence goes on along the minus strand of NW_028124333.1, from coordinate 1,769 downwards.
TAGAAATAAGTGTATACATGATGTGTGGAGCACCTATGTGCCAAGCATTTGGCTAAGTGCTTTAAAGAGATACAATCAGCCCCATTTTACAGATGAGGCTACCCAAGGCTCGGATGGGTTTAATAACTTGCTCAAGGACTCAACCACTAAGGAATGAAACAGGGAATCAGACCCCAAATATATCTCTCATATCTGCATGGATAATGCCATCTCCCAAAAGCACTATGGTAAGGCCAGTATTTCCCTTAAATACTCGTGATCCCTGGGGGAGAGTTGTTATTCTATCATAAATGAAACAGGCCCAAAGAGGACATGACCTGCCGGAGCCTGTGTATGCTGCCCTCTACCTGCCCTGTTGTCTTTTTAGTAACCTTGTGCCATCTTCTTCCCCCACCCCCAGGACCCGCTACATCAGCACAGAGCTGGGCATCAGGCAGAGGCTGCTCGTGGCGGTGCTGACCTCACAGGCCACGTTGCCCACACTGGGTGTGGCTGTGAACCGCACGCTGGGGCACCGGCTAGAGCGTGTGGTGTTCCTGACAGGCTCGCGGGGCCGACGGGCACCACCGGGGATGGCCGTGGTGACGCTAGGCGAGGAGCGGCCCATCGGGCACCTGCACCTGGCACTGCGCCACCTGCTGGAGCAGCACGGCAACGACTTTGACTGGTTCTTCCTAGTGCCCGATGCCACCTACACCGAGGCGCACGGACTGGCTCGCCTAGCTGGCCACCTCAGCCTGGCAGCCGCTGCCCACCTCTATCTGGGCCGGCCCCAGGACTTCATCAGTGGAGAGCCCGCCCCAGGCCGCTACTGCCACGGTGGCTTTGGGGTGCTGCTGTCACGCACACTGCTGCAGCAGCTGCGCCCCCACCTGGAAGCCTGCCGCAACGACATCGTCAGTGCGCACCCGGATGAGTGGCTGGGCCGCTGCATCCTCGATGCCACCGGGGTGGGCTGCACTGGCGGCCACGAGGTAGAAAGATAAGCCACCCCACTGGTGCCTCCTGTCTGGGCGTGTGCACTTCCCCCTGAGAGGCAGAGGGGGTGGTTGGAGATATGGGCCTGGGTTTCCATGCAGTTCTGTCATCTTCTATCCCTGTGACCTTGGGTAAATTACTGAATCTCCTGAGCCTCGGTATCCTCATCCATACCAATGGAAATGATTTTTTCTCAGGGCTGTTATAAGGATTAGAAAAAATAAGGGAGCCTTGCACATACTAGGTGTTTGGTGTTGGCCATTATTATTTTATTTGAGCCCCTGGACAGCTCTGAGATAGGATGCATGCCCGTTTCACAGATGAGCCAGCAGAGGCTTGCTCAAGGTCACACAAGCTCACAACTGGTCAAGATAGACTGAAGCCCACAGAATTCTGACCCCAAGTCCACAGCAGGTCATAGGATGGAGGGATGAGACACAAACTATGGGGTGGGGGTGGGGGGCGACTCTCCCCTCATGTTTCCACTTCCCTTCCTCTCCCCAGGGAGTCCACTATAGCTACCTGGAGCTGAGCCCTGGGGAGCCCGTGCAGGAGGGGGACCCTCGTTTCCGCAGTGCCCTGACAGCTCACCCTGTCCGTGACCCTGTGCACATGTACCAGCTGCACAAGGCTTTTGCCCGAGCTGAACTGGAACGCACATACCAGGAGATCCAGGAGTTACAGGTATGGTCTGGGCTGGAGGTGGGGGGGTGAGGGCATCCTGAGAGGTCTCAGAGATCCCAGGGAAATACAAAATTAGCACAAGAATCACAGAACAAACCTGCTTCCCA
>NW_028124334.1:0-50950 GCF_965194825.1 Balaenoptera physalus | reverse complement strand
AAAATAGAATCCTAATGTGATTTCTTTATAATGGGTGTGTTCCTTATCGTATCCTAGTGTCTAACCTCTTCTCCATGGCTGGACCCCCAAATAATATTCCTTTACGTGCTAAGGGGTATCTAGAGAGTGGGATAGGTTTAATAACTACCCTAACCCTAACGCGTACCCTAACCCTATCCCCTAACCTAACCCTAACACGTACCCTAATCCTAACACGTACCCTAAACCGAGCCCTAACCCTAACCCTAACCCTAACCCTAACCCTAACCCATACCCTACGCCGTACCCGAAGCCCTCACCGAACCCGTACCCTAAGCCGTACCCTAAGCCTAACCCTAAGCCTAACCCTAACCCTAGGCTACCCTTGACCGCTTCTGCCTCCAATAGATTTCCTAAGCACTAGTGTTTTAAGGAACAGCTTAAAAAGAGAATCCTAATGTGATTTCTTTATAATGGGTGTGTTCCTTATCTTATCCTAGTGTCTAAACTCTTTTCCATGGCTGGACCTCCAAATAATATTCCTTTACGTGCTAAGGGGTATCTACAGAGTGGGATAGGTTTAATAACTAACCTAACACTAACGCGTACCCTAACCCTAACCCCTACCCTAACACTAACACGTACCGTAATCCTAACCAAAACCCTAAACCGAGGCCTAACCCTAACACTAACCCTAACCCTAACCTTAACCCATACCCTACGCCGTACCCGAACCCCTCCCCGAACCCGTACCCTAAGCCGTACCCTAAGCCTAACCCCAAGCCTAACACTAACCCTAGGCTACCCTTGACTGCTTCTGCCTCCAATAGATTTCCTAAGCACTAGTGTTTTAAGGAACAACTTAAAAAGAGAATCCTAATGTGATTTCTTTATAATGGGTGTGTTCCTTATCTTATCCTAGTGTCTAAACTCTTCTCCATGGCTGCACCTCCAAATAATATTCCTTTACGTGCTAAGGGGTATCTAGAGAGTGGGATAGGTTTAATAACTACCCTAACACTAACGCGTACCCTAACCCTAACCCCTACCCTAACCCTAACACGTACCCTAATCCTAACCAATACCCTAAACCGAGCCCTAACCCTAACACTAACCCTAACCCTAACCCTAACCCATACCCTACGCCGTACCCGAACCCCTCCCCGAACCCGTACCCTAAGCCGTACCCTAAGCCGTACCCTAAGCCTAACCCTAACCCTAGGCTACCCTTCACTGCTTCTGCCTCCAATAGATTTCTTAAGCACTAGTGTTTTAAGGAACAGCTTAAAAAGAGAATCCTAATGTGATTTCTTTATAATGGGTGTGTTCCTTATCTTATCCTAGTGTCTAAACTCTTCTCCATGGCTGGACCTCCAAATAATATTCCTTTACGTGCTAAGGGGTATCTAGAGATTGGGATAGGTTTAATAAATACCCTAACACTAACGCGTACCCTAACCCTATCCCCTAACCTAACCCTAACACGTACCCTAATCCTAACCAATACCCTAAGCCGAGCCCTAACCCTAACACTAACCTTAACCCTAACCCTAACCCATACCCTAAGCCGTACCCGAAGCCCACCCCAAACCCGTACCCTAAGCCGTACCCTAAGCCGTACCCTAAGCCTAACCCTAACCCTAGGCTACCCTTGACCGCTTCTGCCTCCAATAGATTTCCTAAGCACTAGTGTTTTAAGGAACAGCTTAAAAAGAGAATCCTAATGTGATTTCTTTATAATGGGTGTGTTCCTTATCTTATCCTAGTGTCTAAACTCTTTTCCATGGCTGGACCTCCAAATAATATTCCTTTACGTGCTAAGGGGTATCTACAGAGTGGGATAGGTTTAATAACTAACCTAACACTAACGCGTACCCTAACCCTAACCCCTACCCTAACACTAACACGTACCGTAATCCTAACCAAAACCCTAAACCGAGGCCTAACCCTAACACTAACCCTAACCCTAACCTTAACCCATACCCTACGCCGTACCCGAACCCCTCCCCGAACCCGTACCCTAAGCCGTACCCTAAGCCTAACCCCAAGCCTAACACTAACCCTAGGCTACCCTTGACTGCTTCTGCCTCCAATAGATTTCCTAAGCACTAGTGTTTTAAGGAACAACTTAAAAAGAGAATCCTAATGTGATTTCTTTATAATGGGTGTGTTCCTTATCTTATCCTAGTGTCTAAACTCTTCTCCATGGCTGCACCTCCAAATAATATTCCTTTACGTGCTAAGGGGTATCTAGAGAGTGGGATAGGTTTAATAACTACCCTAACACTAACGCGTACCCTAACCCTAACCCCTACCCTAACCCTAACACGTACCTTAATCCTAACCAATACCCTAAACCGAGCCCTAACCCTAACACTAACCCTAACCCGAACCCTAACCCATACCCTACGCCGTACCCGAACCCCTCCCCGAACCCGTACCCTAAGCCGTACCCTAAGCCGTACCCTAAGCCTAACCCTAACCCTAGGCTACCCTTCACTGCTTCTGCCTCCAATAGATTTCTTAAGCACTAGTGTTTTAAGGAACAGCTTAAAAAGAGAATCCTAATGTGATTTCTTTATAATGGGTGTGTTCCTTATCTTATCCTAGTGTCTAAACTCTTCTCCATGGCTGGACCTCCAAATAATATTCCTTTACGTGCTAAGGGGTATCTAGAGATTGGGATAGGTTTAATAAATACCCTAACACTAACGCGTACCCTAACCCTAACCCCTACCCTAACCCTAACACGTACCCTAATCCTAACCAATACCCTAAGCCGAGCCCTAACCCTAACACTAACCCTAACCCTAACCCTAACCCATACCCTAAGCCGTACCCGAAGCCCACCCCAAACCCGTACCCTAAGCCGTACCCTAAGCCGTACCCTAAGCCGTACCCTAACCCTAGGCTACCCTTGACTGCTTCTGCCTCCAATAGATTTCCTAAGCACTAGTGTTTTAAGGAACAGCTTAAAAAGAGAATCTTAATGTGATTTCTTTATAATGTGTCTGTTCCTTATCTTCTCCTAGTGTCTAAACTCTTCTCCATGGCTGGAACTCCAAATAATATTCCTTTACATGCTAAGCGGTATCTAGAGAGTGGGATAGGTTTAATAACTACCCTAACACTAACGCGTACCCTAACCCTAACCCCTACCCTAACACTAACACGTACCCTAATCCTAACCAATACCCTAAACCGAGCCCTAACCCTAACACTAACCCCAACCCTAACCCTAACCCATACCCTACGCCGTACCCGAAGCCCTCCCCGAACCCGTACCCTAAGCCGTACCCTAAGCCTAACCCCAAGCCTAACCCTAACCCTTGGTTACCCTTGACTGCTTCTGCCTCCAATAGCTTTCCTAAGCACTAGTGTTTTAAGGAACAGCTTAAAAAGAGAATCCTAATGTGATTTCTTTATAATGGGTGTGTTCCTTATCTTATCCTAGTGTCTAAACTCTTCTCCATGGCTGGACCCCCAAATAATATTCCTTTACGTGCTAAGGTGTATCTAGAGAGTGGGATAGGTTTAATAACTACCCTAACCCTAACGCGTACCCTAAACCTAACCCCTACCCTAACCCTAACATGTACCCTAATGCTATCCCGTACCCTAAACCGAGCCCTAACCCTAACATTAACCGTAACCCTAACCCTAACCCATACGCTACGCCGTACCCAAAGCCCTCCCCGATCCCGTACCGTAAGCCGTACCCTAAGCCGTACCCTAAGCCTAACCCTAACCCTAGGCTACCCTTGACTGCTTCTTCCTCCAATAGATTTCCTAAGCACTAGTGTTTTAAGGAACAGCTTAAAAATAGAATCCTAATGTGATTTCTTTATAATGGGTGTGTTCCTTATCGTATCCTAGTGTCTAACCTCTTCTCCATGGCTGGACCCCCAAATAATATTCCTTTACGTGCTAAGGGGTATCTAGAGAGTGGGATAGGTTTAATAACTACCCTAACCCTAACGCGTACCCTAACCCTATCCCCTAACCTAACCCTAACACGTACCCTAATCCTAACACGTACCCTAAACCGAGCCCTAACCCTAACCCTAACCCTAACCCTAACCCTAACCCATACCCTACGCCGTACCCGAAGCCCTCACCGAACCCGTACCCTAAGCCGTACCCTAAGCCTAACCCTAAGCCTAACCCTAACCCTAGGCTACCCTTGACCGCTTCTGCCTCCAATAGATTTCCTAAGCACTAGTGTTTTAAGGAACAGCTTAAAAAGAGAATCCTAATGTGATTTCTTTATAATGGGTGTGTTCCTTATCTTATCCTAGTGTCTAAACTCTTTTCCATGGCTGGACCTCCAAATAATATTCCTTTACGTGCTAAGGGGTATCTACAGAGTGGGATAGGTTTAATAACTAACCTAACACTAACGCGTACCCTAACCCTAACCCCTACCCTAACACTAACACGTACCGTAATCCTAACCAAAACCCTAAACCGAGGCCTAACCCTAACACTAACCCTAACCCTAACCTTAACCCATACCCTACGCCGTACCCGAACCCCTCCCCGAACCCGTACCCTAAGCCGTACCCTAAGCCTAACCCCAAGCCTAACACTAACCCTAGGCTACCCTTGACTGCTTCTGCCTCCAATAGATTTCCTAAGCACTAGTGTTTTAAGGAACAACTTAAAAAGAGAATCCTAATGTGATTTCTTTATAATGGGTGTGTTCCTTATCTTATCCTAGTGTCTAAACTCTTCTCCATGGCTGCACCTCCAAATAATATTCCTTTACGTGCTAAGGGGTATCTAGAGAGTGGGATAGGTTTAATAACTACCCTAACACTAACGCGTACCCTAACCCTAACCCCTACCCTAACCCTAACACGTACCCTAATCCTAACCAATACCCTAAACCGAGCCCTAACCCTAACACTAACCCTAACCCTAACCCTAACCCATACCCTACGCCGTACCCGAACCCCTCCCCGAACCCGTACACTAAGCCGTACCCTAAGCCGTACCCTAAGCCTAACCCTAACCCTAGGCTACCCTTCACTGCTTCTGCCTCCAATAGATTTCTTAAGCACTAGTGTTTTAAGGAACAGCTTAAAAAGAGAATCCTAATGTGATTTCTTTATAATGGGTGTGTTCCTTATCTTATCCTAGTGTCTAAACTCTTCTCCATGGCTGGACCTCCAAATAATATTCCTTTACGTGCTAAGGGGTATCTAGAGATTGGGATAGGTTTAATAAATACCCTAACACTAACGCGTACCCTAACCCTAACCCCTACCCTAACCCTAACACGTACCCTAATCCTAACCAATACCCTAAGCCGAGCCCTAACCCTAACACTAACCCTAACCCTAACCCTAACCCATACCCTAAGCCGTACCCGAAGCCCACCCCAAACCCGTACCCTAAGCCGTACCCTAAGCCGTACCCTAAGCCTAACCCTAACCCTAGGCTACCCTTGACTGCTTCTGCCTCCAATAGATTTCCTAAGCACTAGTGTTTTAAGGAACAGCTTAAAAAGAGAATCCTAATGTGATTTCTTTATAATGTGTCTGTTCCTTATCTTATCCTAGTGTCTAAACTCTTCTCCATGGCTGGAACTCCAAATAATATTCCTTTACGTGCTAAGCGGTATCTAGAGAGTGGGATAGGTTTAATAACTACCCTAACACTAACGCGTACCCTAACCCTAACCCCTACCCTAACACTAACACGTACCCTAATCCTAACCAATACCCTAAACCGAGCCCTAACCCTAACACTAACCCTAACCCTAACCCTAACCCATACCCTACGCCGTACCCGAAGCCCTCCCCGAACCCGTACCCTAAGCCGTACCCTAAGCCTAACCCCAAGCCTAACCCTAACCCTTGGTTACCCTTGACTGCTTCTGCCTCCAATAGCTTTCCTAAGCACTAGTGTTTTAAGGAACAGCTTAAAAAGAGAATCCTAATGTGATTTCTTTATAATGGGTGTGTTCCTTATCTTATCCTAGTGTCTAAACTCTTCTCCATGGCTGGACCCCCAAATAATATTCCTTTACGTGCTAAGGTGTATCTAGAGAGTGGGATAGGTTTAATAACTACCCTAACCCTAACGCGTACCCTAAACCTAACCCCTACCCTAACCCTAACATGTACCCTAATTCTATCCCGTACCCTAAACCGAGCCCTAACCCTAACACTAACCCTAACCCTAACCCTAACCCATACCCTACGCCGTACCCAAAGCCCTCCCCGAACCCGTACCCTAAGCCGTACCCTAAGCCGTACCCTAAGCCTAAACCTAACCCTAGGCTACCCTTGACTGCTTCTTCCTCCAATAGATTTCCTAAGCACTAGTGTTTTAAGGAACAGCTTAAAAATAGAATCCTAATGTGATTTCTTTATAATGGGTGTGTTCCTTATCGTATCCTAGTGTCTAAACTCTTCTCCATGGCTGGACCCCCAAATAATATTCCTTTACGTGCTAAGGGGTATCTAGAGAGTGGGATAGGTTTAATAACTACCCTAACCCTAACGCGTACCCTAACCCTATCCCCTACCCTAACCCTAACACGTACCCTAATCCTAACCCGTACCCTAAACCGAGCCCTAACCCTAACACTAACCCTAACCCTAACCCTAACCCATACTCTACGCCGTACCCGAAGCCCTCACCGAACCCTTACCCTAAGCCGTACCCTAAGCCTAACCCTAAGCCTAACCCTAACCCTAGGCTACCCTTGACTGCTTCTGCCTCCAATAGATTTCCTAAGCACTAGTGTTTTAAGGAACAGCTTAAAAAGAGAATCCTAATGTGATTTCTTTATAATGGGTGTGTTCCTTATCTTATCCTAGTGTCTAAACTCTTCTCCATGGCTGGACCTCCAAATAATATTCCTTTACGTGCTAAGGGGTATCTACAGAGTGGGTTAGGTTTAATAACTACCCTAACACTAACGCGTACCCTAACCCTAAACCCTACCCTATCGCTAACTCGTACCCTAATCCTAACCCGTACCCTAAACCGAGCCCTAACCCTAACACTAACCCTAACCCTAACCCTAACCCATACCCTACGCCGTACCCGAAGCCCTCCCCGAACCCGTACCCTAAGCCGTACCCTAAGCCGTACCCTAAGCCTAACCCTAACCCTAGGCTACCCTTGACTGCTTCTGCCTCCAATAGATTTCCTAAGCACTAGTGTTTTAAGGAACAGCTTAAAAAGAGAATCCTAATGTGATTTCTTTATAATGGGTGTGTTCCTTATCTTATCCTAGTGTCTAAACTCTTCTCCATGGCTGAACCGCCAAATAATATTCCTTGACGTGCTAAGGTGTATCTAGAGAGTGGGATAGGTTTAATAACTACCCTAACCCTAACGCGTACCCTAACCCTAACCCCTACCCTAACCCTAACACGTACCCTAATCCTAACCCGTACCCTAAACCGAGCCCTAACCCTAACACTAACCCTAACCCTAACCCTAACCCATACCCTACGCCGTACCCGAAGCCCTCACCGAACCCGTACCCTAAGCCGTACCCTAAGCCTAACCCTAAGCCTAACCCTAACCCTAGGCTACCCTTGACTGCTTCTGCCTCCAATAGATTTCCTAAGCACTAGTGTTTTAAGGAACAACTTAAAAAGAGAATCCTAATGTGATTTCTTTATAATGGGTGTGTTCCTTATCTTATCCTAGTGTCTAAACTCTTCTCCATGGCTGCACCTCCAAATAATATTCCTTTACGTGCTAAGGGGTATCTAGAGAGTGGGATAGGTTTAATAACTACCCTAACACTAACGCGTACCCTAACCCTAACCCCTACCCTAACCCTAACACGTACCCTAATCCTAACCCGTACCCTAAACCGAACCCTAACCCTAACACTAACCCTAACACTAACCCTAAGCCATACCCTACGCCGTACCCGAATCCCTCCCCGAACCCGTACCCTAAGCCTAACCCTAAGCCTAACCCTAACCCTAGGCTACCCTTGACTGCTTCTGCCTCCAATAGATTTCCTAAGCACTAGTGTTTTAAGGAACAACTTAAAAAGAGAATCCTAATGTCATTTCTTTATAATGTGTGTGTTCCTTATCTTATCCTAGTGTCTAAACTCTTCTCCATGGCTGGACCTCCAAATAATATTCCTTTACGTGCTGAGGGGTATCTAGAGAGTGGCATAGGTTTAATAACTACCCTAACACTAACGCGTACCCTAACCCTAACGCCTACCCTAACACTAACTCGTACCCTAATCCTAAACAATACCCTAAACCGAGCCCTAACCCTAACACTAACCCTAACCCTAACCCTAACCCATACCCTACGCCGTACCCGAAGCCCTCCCCGAACCCGTACCCTAAGCCGTACCCTAAGCCGTACCCTAAGCCTAACCCTAACCCTAGGCTACCCTTGACTGCTTCTGCCTCCAATAGATTTCCTAAGCACTAGTGTTTTAAGGAACAGCTTAAAAAGAGAATCCTAATGTGATTTCTTTATAATGGGTGTGTTCCTTATCTTATCCTAGTGTCTAAACTCTTCTCCATGGCTGAACCGCAATATTCCTTGACGTGCTAAGGTGTATCTAGAGAGTGGGATAGGTTTAATAACTACCCTAACCCTAACGCGTACCCTAACCCTAACCCCTACCCTAACCCTAACACGTACCCTAATCCTAACCCGTACCCTAAACCGAGCCCTAACCCTAACACTAACCCTAACCCTAACCCTAACCCATACCCTACGCCGTACCCGAAGCCCTCACCGAACCCGTACCCTAAGCCGTACCCTAAGCCTAACCCTAAGCCTAACCCTAACCCTAGGCTACCCTTGACTGCTTCTGCCTCCAATAGATTTCCTAAGCACTAGTGTTTTAAGGAACAACTTAAAAAGAGAATCCTAATGTGATTTCTTTATAATGGGTGTGTTCCTTATCTTATCCTAGTGTCTAAACTCTTCTCCATGGCTGCACCTCCAAATAATATTCCTTTACGTGCTAAGGGGTATCTAGAGAGTGGGATAGGTTTAATAACTACCCTAACACTAACGCGTACCCTAACCCTAACCCCTACCCTAACCCTAACACGTACCCTAATCCTAACCAATACCCTAAACCGAGCCCTAACCCTAACACTAACCCTAACCCTAACCCTAACCCATACCCTACGCCGTACCCGAAGCCCTCCCCGAACCCCTACCCTAAGCCGTACCCTAAGCCGTAAGCCTAACTAACCCTAGGCTACCCTTGACTGCTTCTGCCTCCAATAGATTTCCTAAGCACTAGTGTTTTAAGGAACAGCTTAAAAAGAGAATCCTAATGTGATTTCTTTATAATGGGTGTGTTCCTTATCTTATCCTAGTGTCTAAACTCTTCTCCATGGCTGGACCTCCAAATAATATTCCTTTACGTGCTAAGGGGTATCTAGAGAGTGGGTTAGGTTTAATAACTACCCTAACACTAACGCGTACCCTAACCCTAAACCCTACCCTATCGCTAACTCGTACCCTAATCCTAACCCGTACCCTAAACCGAGCCCTAACCCTAACACTAACCCTAACCCTAACCCTAACCCATACCCTACGCCGTACCCGAAGCCCTCCCCGAACCCGTACCCTAAGCCGTACCCTAAGCCGTACCCTAAGCCTAACCCTAACCCTAGGCTACCCTTGACTGCTTCTGCCTCCAATAGATTTCCTAAGCACTAGTGTTTTAAGGAACAGCTTAAAAAGAGAATCCTAATGTGATTTCTTTATAATGGGTGTGTTCCTTATCTTATCCTAGTGTCTAAACTCTTCTCCATGGCTGAACCGCCAAATAATATTCCTTGACGTGCTAAGGTGTATCTAGAGAGTGGGATAGGTTTAATAACTACCCTAACCCTAACGCGTACCCTAACCCTAACCCCTACCCTAACCCTAACACGTACCCTAATCCTAACCCGTACCCTAAACCGAGCCCTAACCCTAACACTAACCCTAACCCTAACCCTAACCCATACCCTACGCCGTACCCGAAGCCCTCCCCGAACCCGTACCCTAAGCCGTACCCTAAGCCGTACCCTAAGCCTAACCCTAACCCTAGGCTACCCTTGACTGCTTCTGCCTCCAATAGATTTCCTAAGCACTAGTGTTTTAAGGAACAGCTTAAAAAGAGAATCCTAATGTGATTTCTTTATAATGGGTGTGTTCCTTATCTTATCCTAGTGTCTAAACTCTTCTCCATGGCTGAACCGCCAAATAATATTCCTTGACGTGCTAAGGTGTATCTAGAGAGTGGGATAGGTTTAATAACTACCCTAACCCTAACGCGTACCCTAACCCTAACCCCTACCCTAACCCTAACACGTACCCTAATCCTAACCCCTACCCTAAACCGAGCCCTAACCCTAACACTAACCCTAACCCTAACCCTAACCCATACCCTACGCCGTACCCGAAGCCCTCACCGAACCCGTACCCTAAGCCGTACCCTAAGCCTAACCCTAAGCCTAACCCTAACCCTAGGCTACCCTTGACTGCTTCTGCCTCCAATAGATTTCCTAAGCACTAGTGTTTTAAGGAACAGCTTAAAAAGAGAATCCTAATGTGATTTCTTTATAATGGGTGTGTTCCTTATCTTATCCTAGTGTCTAAACTCTTCTCCATGGCTGGACCCCGAAATAATATTCCTTTACGTGCTAAGGTGTATCTAGAGAGTGGGATAGGTTTACTAACTACCCTAACCCTAACGTGTACCCTAACCCTAACCCCTACCCTAACCCTAACACGTACCCTAATCCTAACCCGTACCCTAAACCGAACCCTAACCCTAACACTAACCCTAACACTAACCCTAAGCCATACCCTACGCCGTACCCGAATCCCTCACCGAACCCGTACCCTAAGCCGTACGCTAAGCCTAACCCTAAGGCTAACCCTACCCCTAGGCTACCCTTGACTGCTTCTGACTCCAATAGATTTCCTAAGCACTAGTGTTTTAAGGAACAACTTAAAAAGAGAATCCTAATGTCATTTCTTTATAATGTGTGTGTTCCTTATCTTATCCTAGTGTCTAAACTCTTCTCCATGGCTGGACCTCCAAATAATATTCCTTTACGTGCTGAGGGGTATCTAGAGAGTGGGATAGGTTTAATAACTACCCTAACACTAACACGAACCCTAACCCTAACGCCTACCCTAACACTAACTCGTACCCTAATCCTAAACAATACCCTAAACCGAGCCCTAACCCTAACACTAACCCTAACCCTAACCCTAACCCATACCCTACGCCGTACCCGAAGCCCTCCCCGAACCCGTACCCTAAGCCGTACCCTAAGCCGTACCCTAAGCCTAACCCTAACCCTAGGCTACCCTTGACTGCTTCTGCCTCCAATAGATTTCCTAAGCACTAGTGTTTTAAGGAACAGCTTAAAAAGAGAATCCTAATGTGATTTCTTTATAATGGGTGTGTTCCTTATCTTATCCTAGTGTCTAAACTCTTCTCCATGGCTGAACCGCCAAATAATATTCCTTGACGTGCTAAGGTGTATCTAGAGAGTGGGATAGGTTTAATAACTACCCTAACCCTAACGCGTACCCTAACCCTAACCCCTACCCTAACCCTAACACGTACCCTAATCCTAACCCGTACCCTAAACCGAGCCCTAACCCTAACACTAACCCTAACCCTAACCCTAACCCATACCCTACGCCGTACCCGAAGCCCTCACCGAACCCGTACCCTAAGCCGTACCCTAAGCCTAACCCTAAGCCTAACCCTAACCCTAGGCTACCCTTGACTGCTTCTGCCTCCAATAGATTTCCTAAGCACTAGTGTTTTAAGGAACAACTTAAAAAGAGAATCCTAATGTGATTTCTTTATAATGGGTGTGTTCCTTATCTTATCCTAGTGTCTAAACTCTTCTCCATGGCTGCACCTCCAAATAATATTCCTTTACGTGCTAAGGGGTATCTAGAGAGTGGGATAGGTTTAATAACTACCCTAACACTAACGCGTACCCTAACCCTAACCCCTACCCTAACCCTAACAGGTACCCTAATCCTAACCAATACCCTAAACCGAGCCCTAACCCTAACACTAACCCTAACCCTAACCCTAACCCATACCCTACGCCGTACCCGAAGCCCTCCCCGAACCCGTACCCTAAGCCGTACCCTAAGCCGTACCCTAAGCCTAACCCTAACCCTAGGCTACCCTTGACTGCTTCTGCCTCCAATAGATTTCCTAAGCACTAGTGTTTTAAGGAACAGCTTAAAAAGAGAATCCTAATGTGATTTCTTTATAATGGGGGTGTTCCTTATCTTATCCTAGTGTCTAAACTCTTCTCCATGGCTGGACCTCCAAATAATATTCCTTTACGTGCTAAGGGGTATCTAGAGAGTGGGTTAGGTTTAATAACTACCCTAACACTAACGCGTACCCTAACCCTAACCCCTACCCTATCGCTAACTCGTACCCTAATCCTAACCCGTACCCTAAACCGAGCCCTAACCCTAACACTAACCCTAACCCTAACCCTAACCCATACCCTACGCCGTACCCGAAGCCCTCCCCGAACCCGTACCCTAAGCCGTACCCTAAGCCGTACCCTAAGCCTAACCCTAACCCTAGGCTACCCTTGACTGCTTCTGCCTCCAATAGATTTCCTAAGCACTAGTGTTTTAAGGAACAGCTTAAAAAGAGAATCCTAATGTGATTTCTTTATAATGGGTGTGTTCCTTATCTTATCCTAGTGTCTAAACTCTTCTCCATGGCTGAACCGCCAAATAATATTCCTTGACGTGCTAAGGTGTATCTAGAGAGTGGGATAGGTTTAATAACTACCCTAACCCTAACGCGTACCCTAACCCTAACCCCTACCCTAACCCTAACACGTACCCTAATCCTAACCCGTACCCTAAACCGAGCCCTAACCCTAACACTAACCCTAACCCTAACCCTAACCCATACCCTACGCCGTACCCGAAGCCCTCACCGAACCCGTACCCTAAGCCGTACCCTAAGCCTAACCCTAAGCCTAACCCTAACCCTAGGCTACCCTTGACTGCTTCTGCCTCCAATAGATTTCCTAAGCACTAGTGTTTTAAGGAACAACTTAAAAAGAGAATCCTAATGTGATTTCTTTATAATGGGTGTGTTCCTTATCTTATCCTAGTGTCTAAACTCTTCTCCATGGCTGCACCTCCAAATAATATTCCTTTACGTGCTAAGGGGTATCTAGAGAGTGGGATAGGTTTAATAACTACCCTAACACTAACGCGTACCCTAACCCTAACCCCTACCCTAACCCTAACACGTACCCTAATCCTAACCAATACCCTAAACCGAGCCCTAACCCTAACACTAACCCTAACCCTAACCCTAACCCATACCCTACGCCGTACCCGAAGCCCTCCCCGAACCCGTACCCTAAGCCGTACCCTAAGCCGTACGCTAAGCCTAACCCTAACCCTAGGCTACCCTTGACTGCTTCTGCCTCCAATAGATTTCCTAAGCACTAGTGTTTTAAGGAACAGCTTAAAAAGAGAATCCTAATGTGATTTCTTTATAATGGGTGTGTTCCTTATCTTATCCTAGTGTCTAAACTCTTCTCCATGGCTGGACCCCGAAATAATATTCCTTTACGTGCTAAGGTGTATCTAGAGAGTGGGATAGGTTTACTAACTACCCTAACCCTAACGCGTACCCTAACCCTAACCCCTACCCTAACCCTAACACGTACCCTAATCCTAACCCGTACCCTAAACCGAACCCTAACCCTAACACTAACCCTAACACTAACCCTAAGCCATACCCTACGCCGTACCCGAATCCCTCCCCGAACCCGTACCCTAAGCCTAACCCTAAGCCTAACCCTAACCCTAGGCTACCCTTGACTGCTTCTGCCTCCAATAGATTTCCTAAGCACTAGTGTTTTAAGGAACAACTTAAAAAGAGAATCCTAATGTCATTTCTTTATAATGTGTGTGTTCCTTATCTTATCCTAGTGTCTAAACTCTTCTCCATGGCTGGACCTCCAAATAATATTCCTTTACGTGCTGAGGGGTATCTAGAGAGTGGGATAGGTTTAATAACTACCCTAACACTAACGCGTACCCTAACCCTAACGCCTACCCTAACACTAACTCGTACCCTAATCCTAAACAATACCCTAAACCGAGCCCTAACCCTAACACTAACCCTAACCCTAACCCTAACCCATACCCTACGCCGTACCCGAAGCCCTCCCCGAACCCGTACCCTAAGCCGTACCCTAAGCCGTACCCTAAGCCTAACCCTAACCCTAGGCTACCCTTGACTGCTTCTGCCTCCAATAGATTTCCTAAGCACTAGTGTTTTAAGGAACAGCTTAAAAAGAGAATCCTAATGTGATTTCTTTATAATGGGTGTGTTCCTTATCTTATCCTAGTGTCTAAACTCTTCTCCATGGCTGAACCGCCAAATAATATTCCTTGACGTGCTAAGGTGTATCTAGAGAGTGGGATAGGTTTAATAACTACCCTAACCCTAACGCGTACCCTAACCCTAACCCCTACCCTAACCCTAACACGTACCCTAATCCTAACCCGTACCCTAAACCGAGCCCTAACCCTAACACTAACCCTAACCCTAACCCTAACCCATACCCTACGCCGTACCCGAAGCCCTCACCGAACCCGTACCCTAAGCCGTACCCTAAGCCTAACCCTAAGCCTAACCCTAACCCTAGGCTACCCTTGACTGCTTCTGCCTCCAATAGATTTCCTAAGCACTAGTGTTTTAAGGAACAACTTAAAAAGAGAATCCTAATGTGATTTCTTTATAATGGGTGTGTTCCTTATCTTATCCTAGTGTCTAAACTCTTCTCCATGGCTGCACCTCCAAATAATATTCCTTTACGTGCTAAGGGGTATCTAGAGAGTGGGATAGGTTTAATAACTACCCTAACACTAACGCGTACCCTAACCCTAACCCCTACCCTAACCCTAACACGTACCCTAATCCTAACCAATACCCTAAACCGAGCCCTAACCCTAACACTAACCCTAACCCTAACCCTAACCCATACCCTACGCCGTACCCGAAGCCCTCCCCGAACCCCTACCCTAAGCCGTACCCTAAGCCGTACCCTAAGCCTAACCCTAACCCTAGGCTACCCTTGACTGCTTCTGCCTCCAATAGATTTCCTAAGCACTAGTGTTTTAAGGAACAGCTTAAAAAGAGAATCCTAATGTGATTTCTTTATAATGGGTGTGTTCCTTATCTTATCCTAGTGTCTAAACTCTTCTCCATGGCTGGACCTCCAAATAATATTCCTTTACGTGCTAAGGGGTATCTAGAGAGTGGGTTAGGTTTAATAACTACCCTAACACTAACGCGTACCCTAACCCTAAACCCTACCCTATCGCTAACTCGTACCCTAATCCTAACCCGTACCCTAAACCGAGCCCTAACCCTAACACTAACCCTAACCCTAACCCTAACCCATACCCTACGCCGTACCCGAAGCCCTCCCCGAACCCGTACCCTAAGCCGTACCCTAAGCCGTACCCTAAGCCTAACCCTAACCCTAGGCTACCCTTGACTGCTTCTGCCTCCAATAGATTTCCTAAGCACTAGTGTTTTAAGGAACAGCTTAAAAAGAGAATCCTAATGTGATTTCTTTATAATGGGTGTGTTCCTTATCTTATCCTAGTGTCTAAACTCTTCTCCATGGCTGAACCGCCAAATAATATTCCTTGACGTGCTAAGGTGTATCTAGAGAGTGGGATAGGTTTAATAACTACCCTAACCCTAACGCGTACCCTAACCCTAACCCCTACCCTAACCCTAACACGTACCCTAATCCTAACCCGTACCCTAAACCGAGCCCTAACCCTAACACTAACCCTAACCCTAACCCTAACCCATACCCTACGCCGTACCCGAAGCCCTCCCCGAACCCGTACCCTAAGCCGTACCCTAAGCCGTACCCTAAGCCTAACCCTAACCCTAGGCTACCCTTGACTGCTTCTGCCTCCAATAGATTTCCTAAGCACTAGTGTTTTAAGGAACAGCTTAAAAAGAGAATCCTAATGTGATTTCTTTATAATGGGTGTGTTCCTTATCTTATCCTAGTGTCTAAACTCTTCTCCATGGCTGAACCGCCAAATAATATTCCTTGACGTGCTAAGGTGTATCTAGAGAGTGGGATAGGTTTAATAACTACC
The DNA here is from genome assembly GCF_965194825.1 of Balaenoptera physalus. NCBI lineage: Eukaryota > Metazoa > Chordata > Mammalia > Artiodactyla > Balaenopteridae > Balaenoptera > Balaenoptera physalus. The sequence continues at coordinate 34,801 of NW_028124334.1, read as the reverse complement.
CTAACCCTAACGCGTACCCTAACCCTAACCCCTACCCTAACCCTAACACGTACCCTAATCCTAACCCCTACCCTAAACCGAGCCCTAACCCTAACACTAACCCTAACCCTAACCCTAACCCATACCCTACGCCGTACCCGAAGCCCTCACCGAACCCGTACCCTAAGCCGTACCCTAAGCCTAACCCTAAGCCTAACCCTAACCCTAGGCTACCCTTGACTGCTTCTGCCTCCAATAGATTTCCTAAGCACTAGTGTTTTAAGGAACAACTTAAAAAGAGAATCCTAATGTGATTTCTTTATAATGGGTGTGTTCCTTATCTTATCCTAGTGTCTAAACTCTTCTCCATGGCTGCACCTCCAAATAATATTCCTTTACGTGCTAAGGGGTATCTAGAGAGTGGGATAGGTTTAATAACTACCCTAACACTAACGCGTACCCTAACCCTAACCCCTACCCTAACCCTAACACGTACCCTAATCCTAACCAATACCCTAAACCGAGCCCTAACCCTAACACTAACCCTAACCCTAACCCTAACCCATACCCTACGCCGTACCCGAAGCCCTCCCCGAACCCGTACCCTAAGCCGTACCCTAAGCCGTACCCTAAGCCTAACCCTAACCCTAGGCTACCCTTGACTGCTTCTGCCTCCAATAGATTTCCTAAGCACTAGTGTTTTAAGGAACAGCTTAAAAAGAGAATCCTAATGTGATTTCTTTATAATGGGTGTGTTCCTTATCTTATCCTAGTGTCTAAACTCTTCTCCATGGCTGGACCCCGAAATAATATTCCTTTACGTGCTAAGGTGTATCTAGAGAGTGGGATAGGTTTACTAACTACCCTAACCCTAACGCGTACCCTAACCCTAACCCCTACCCTAACCCTAACACGTACCCTAATCCTAACCCGTACCCTAAACCGAACCCTAACCCTAACACTAACCCTAACACTAACCCTAAGCCATACCCTACGCCGTACCCGAATCCCTCCCCGAACCCGTACCCTAAACCGGACCCTAAGCCTAACCCTAAGCCTAACCCTAACCCTAGGCTACCCTTGACTGCTTCTGCCTCCAATAGATTTCCTAAGCACTAGTGTTTTAAGGAACAGCTTAAAAAGAGAATCCTAATGTGATTTCTTTATAATGGGTGTGTTCCTTATCTTATCCTAGTGTCTAAACTCTTCTCCATGGCTGGACCTCCAAATAATATTCCTTTACGTGCTAAGGGGTATCTAGAGAGTTGGTTAGGTTTAATAACTACCCTAACACTAACGCGTACCCTAACCCTAAAACCTACCCTATCGCTAACTCGTACCCTAATCCTAACCCGTACCCTAAACCGAGCCCTAACCCTAACACTAACCCTAACCCTAACCCTAACCCATACCCTACGCCGTACCCGAAGCCCTCCCCGAACCCGTACCCTAAGCCGTACCCTAAGCCGTACCCTAAGCCTAACCCTAACCCTAGGCTACCCTTGACTGCTTCTGCCTCCAATAGATTTCCTAAGCACTAGTGTTTTAAGGAACAGCTTAAAAAGAGAATCCTAATGTGATTTCTTTATAATGGGTGTGTTCCTTATCTTATCCTAGTGTCTAAACTCTTCTCCATGGCTGAACCGCCAAATAATATTCCTTGACGTGCTAAGGTGTATCTAGAGAGTGGGATAGGTTTAATAACTACCCTAACCCTAACGCGTACCCTAACCCTAACCCCTACCCTAACCCTAACACGTACCCTAATCCTAACCCGTACCCTAAACCGAGCCCTAACCCTAACACTAACCCTAACCCTAACCCTAACCCATATCCTACGCCGTACCCGAAGCCCTCACCGAACCCGTACCCTAAGCCGTACCCTAAGCCTAACCCTAAGCCTAACCCTAACCCTAGGCTACCCTTGACTGCTTCTGCCTCCAATAGATTTCCTAAGCACTAGTGTTTTAAGGAACAACTTAAAAAGAGAATCCTAATGTGATTTCTTTATAATGGGTGTGTTCCTTATCTTATCCTAGTGTCTAAACTCTTCTCCATGGCTGCACCTCCAAATAATATTCCTTTACGTGCTAAGGGGTATCTAGAGAGTGGGATAGGTTTAATAACTACCCTAACACTAACGCGTACCCTAACCCTAACCCCTACCCTAACCCTAACACGTACCCTAATCCTAACCAATACCCTAAACCGAGCCCTAACCCTAACACTAACCCTAACCCTAACCCTAACCCATACCCTACGCCGTACCCGAAGCCCTCCCCGAACCCGTACCCTAAGCCGTACCCTAAGCCGTACGCTAAGCCTAACCCTAACCCTAGGCTACCCTTGACTGCTTCTGCCTCCAATAGATTTCCTAAGCACTAGTGTTTTAAGGAACAGCTTAAAAAGAGAATCCTAATGTGATTTCTTTATAATGGGTGTGTTCCTTATCTTATCCTAGTGTCTAAACTCTTCTCCATGGCTGAACCGCCAAATAATATTCCTTGACGTGCTAAGGTGTATCTAGAGAGTGGGATAGGTTTAATAACTACCCTAACCCTAACGCGTACCCTAACCCTAACCCCTACCCTAACCCTAACACGTACCCTAATCCTAACCCGTACCCTAAACCGAGCCCTAACCCTAACACTAACCCTAACCCTAACCCTAACCCATACCCTACGCCGTACCCGAAGCCCTCCCCGAACCCGTACCCTAAGCCGTACCCTAAGCCGTACCCTAAGCCTAACCCTAACCCTAGGCTACCCTTGACTGCTTCTGCCTCCAATAGATTTCCTAAGCACTAGTGTTTTAAGGAACAGCTTAAAAAGAGAATCCTAATGTGATTTCTTTATAATGGGGGTGTTCCTTATCTTATCCTAGTGTCTAAACTCTTCTCCATGGCTGGACCTCCAAATAATATTCCTTTACGTGCTAAGGGGTATCTAGAGAGTGGGTTAGGTTTAATAACTACCCTAACACTAACGCGTACCCTAACCCTAAACCCTACCCTATCGCTAACTCGTACCCTAATCCTAACCCGTACCCTTAACCGAGCCCTAACCCTAACACTAACCCTAACCCTAACCCTAACCCATACCCTACGCCGTACCCGAAGCCCTCCCCGAACCCGTACCCTAAGCCGTACCCTAAGCCGTACCCTAAGCCTAACCCTAACCCTAGGCTACCCTTGACTGCTTCTGCCTCCAATAGATTTCCTAAGCACTAGTGTTTTAAGGAACAGCTTAAAAAGAGAATCCTAATGTGATTTCTTTATAATGGGTGTGTTCCTTATCTTATCCTAGTGTCTAAACTCTTCTCCATGGCTGAACCGCCAAATAATATTCCTTGACGTGCTAAGGTGTATCTAGAGAGTGGGATAGGTTTAATAACTACCCTAACCCTAACGCGTACCCTAACCCTAACCCCTACCCTAACCCTAACACGTACCCTAATCCTAACCCGTACCCTAAACCGAGCCCTAACCCTAACACTAACCCTAACCCTAACCCTAACCCATACCCTACGCCGTACCCGAAGCCCTCACCGAACCCGTACCCTAAGCCGTACCCTAAGCCTAACCCTAAGCCTAACCCTAACCCTAGGCTACCCTTGACTGCTTCTGCCTCCAATAGATTTCCTAAGCACTAGTGTTTTAAGGAACAACTTAAAAAGAGAATCCTAATGTGATTTCTTTATAATGGGTGTGTTCCTTATCTTATCCTAGTGTCTAAACTCTTCTCCATGGCTGCACCTCCAAATAATATTCCTTTACGTGCTAAGGGGTATCTAGAGAGTGGGATAGGTTTAATAACTACCCTAACACTAACGCGTACCCTAACCCTAACCCCTACCCTAACCCTAACACGTACCCTAATCCTAACCAATACCCTAAACCGAGCCCTAACCCTAACACTAACCCTAACCCTAACCCTAACCCATACCCTACGCCGTACCCGAAGCCCTCCCCGAACCCGTACCCTAAGCCGTACCCTAAGCCGTACGCTAAGCCTAACCCTAACCCTAGGCTACCCTTGACTGCTTCTGCCTCCAATAGATTTCCTAAGCACTAGTGTTTTAAGGAACAGCTTAAAAAGAGAATCCTAATGTGATTTCTTTATAATGGGTGTGTTCCTTATCTTATCCTAGTGTCTAAACTCTTCTCCATGGCTGGACCCCGAAATAATATTCCTTTACGTGCTAAGGTGTATCTAGAGAGTGGGATAGGTTTACTAACTACCCTAACCCTAACGCGTACCCTAACCCTAACCCCTACCCTAACCCTAACACGTACCCTAATCCTAACCCGTACCCTAAACCGAACCCTAACCCTAACACTAACCCTAACACTAACCCTAAGCCATACCCTACGCCGTACCCGAATCCCTCCCCGAACCCGTACCCTAAGCCTAACCCTAAGCCTAACCCTAACCCTAGGCTACCCTTGACTGCTTCTGCCTCCAATAGATTTCCTAAGCACTAGTGTTTTAAGGAACAACTTAAAAAGAGAATCCTAATGTCATTTCTTTATAATGTGTGTGTTCCTTATCTTATCCTAGTGTCTAAACTCTTCTCCATGGCTGGACCTCCAAATAATATTCCTTTACGTGCTGAGGGGTATCTAGAGAGTGGGATAGGTTTAATAACTACCCTAACACTAACGCGTACCCTAACCCTAACGCCTACCCTAACACTAACTCGTACCCTAATCCTAAACAATACCCTAAACCGAGCCCTAACCCTAACACTAACCCTAACCCTAACCCTAACCCATACCCTACGCCGTACCCGAAGCCCTCCCCGAACCCGTACCCTAAGCCGTACCCTAAGCCGTACCCTAAGCCTAACCCTAACCCTAGGCTACCCTTGACTGCTTCTGCCTCCAATAGATTTCCTAAGCACTAGTGTTTTAAGGAACAGCTTAAAAAGAGAATCCTAATGTGATTTCTTTATAATGGGTGTGTTCCTTATCTTATCCTAGTGTCTAAACTCTTCTCCATGGCTGAACCGCCAAATAATATTCCTTGACGTGCTAAGGTGTATCTAGAGAGTGGGATAGGTTTAATAACTACCCTAACCCTAACGCGTACCCTAACCCTAACCCCTACCCTAACCCTAACACGTACCCTAATCCTAACCCGTACCCTAAACCGAGCCCTAACCCTAACACTAACCCTAACCCTAACCCTAACCCATACCCTACGCCGTACCCGAAGCCCTCACCGAACCCGTACCCTAAGCCGTACCCTAAGCCTAACCCTAAGCCTAACCCTAACCCTAGGCTACCCTTGACTGCTTCTGCCTCCAATAGATTTCCTAAGCACTAGTGTTTTAAGGAACAACTTAAAAAGAGAATCCTAATGTGATTTCTTTATAATGGGTGTGTTCCTTATCTTATCCTAGTGTCTAAACTCTTCTCCATGGCTGCACCTCCAAATAATATTCCTTTACGTGCTAAGGGGTATCTAGAGAGTGGGATAGGTTTAATAACTACCCTAACACTAACGCGTACCCTAACCCTAACCCCTACCCTAACCCTAACACGTACCCTAATCCTAACCAATACCCTAAACCGAGCCCTAACCCTAACACTAACCCTAACCCTAACCCTAACCCATACCCTACGCCGTACCCGAAGCCCTCCCCGAACCCCTACCCTAAGCCGTACCCTAAGCCGTACCCTAAGCCTAACCCTAACCCTAGGCTACCCTTGACTGCTTCTGCCTCCAATAGATTTCCTAAGCACTAGTGTTTTAAGGAACAGCTTAAAAAGAGAATCCTAATGTGATTTCTTTATAATGGGTGTGTTCCTTATCTTATCCTAGTGTCTAAACTCTTCTCCATGGCTGGACCTCCAAATAATATTCCTTTACGTGCTAAGGGGTATCTAGAGAGTGGGATAGGTTTAATAACTACCCTAACACTAACGCGTACCCTAACCCTAACCCCTACCCTAACCCTAACACGTACCCTAATCCTAACCAATACCCTAAACCGAGCCCTAACCCTAACACTAACCCTAACCCTAACCCTAACCCATACCCTACGCCGTACCCGAAGCCCTCCCCGAACCCGTACCCTAAGCCGTACCCTAAGCCTAACCCTAAGCCTAACCCTAACCCTAGGCTACCCTTGACTGCTTCTGCCTCCAATAGATTTCCTAAGCACTAGTGTTTTAAGGAACAACTTAAAAAGAGAATCCTAATGTGATTTCTTTATAATGGGTGTGTTCCTTATCTTATCCTAGTGTCTAAACTCTTCTCCATGGCTGCACCTCCAAATAATATTCCTTTACGTGCTAAGGGGTATCTAGAGAGTGGGATAGGTTTAATAACTACCCTAACACTAACGCGTACCCTAACCCTAACCCCTACCCTAACCCTAACACGTACCCTAATCCTAACCAATACCCTAAACCGAGCCCTAACCCTAACACTAACCCTAACCCTAACCCTAACCCATACCCTACGCCGTACCCGAAGCCCTCCCCGAACCCGTACCCTAAGCCGTACCCTAAGCCGTACGCTAAGCCTAACCCTAACCCTAGGCTACCCTTGACTGCTTCTGCCTCCAATAGATTTCCTAAGCACTAGTGTTTTAAGGAACAGCTTAAAAAGAGAATCCTAATGTGATTTCTTTATAATGGGTGTGTTCCTTATCTTATCCTAGTGTCTAAACTCTTCTCCATGGCTGGACCCCGAAATAATATTCCTTTACGTGCTAAGGTGTATCTAGAGAGTGGGATAGGTTTACTAACTACCCTAACCCTAACGCGTACCCTAACCCTAACCCCTACCCTAACCCTAACACGTACCCTAATCCTAACCCGTACCCTAAACCGAACCCTAACCCTAACACTAACCCTAACACTAACCCTAAGCCATACCCTACGCCGTACCCGAATCCCTCCCCGAACCCGTACCCTAAACCGGACCCTAAGCCTAACCCTAAGCCTAACCCTAACCCTAGGCTACCCTTGACTGCTTCTGCCTCCAATAGATTTCCTAAGCACTAGTGTTTTAAGGAACAGCTTAAAAAGAGAATCCTAATGTGATTTCTTTATAATGGGTGTGTTCCTTATCTTATCCTAGTGTCTAAACTCTTCTCCATGGCTGGACCTCCAAATAATATTCCTTTACGTGCTAAGGGGTATCTAGAGAGTTGGTTAGGTTTAATAACTACCCTAACACTAACGCGTACCCTAACCCTAAAACCTACCCTATCGCTAACTCGTACCCTAATCCTAACCCGTACCCTAAACCGAGCCCTAACCCTAACACTAACCCTAACCCTAACCCTAACCCATACCCTACGCCGTACCCGAAGCCCACCCCGAACCCGTACCCTAAGCCGTACCCTAAGCCGTACCCTAAGCCTAACCCTAACCCTAGGCTACCCTTGACTGCTTCTGCCTCCAATAGATTTCCTAAGCACTAGTGTTTTAAGGAACAGCTTAAAAAGAGAATCCTAATGTGATTTCTTTATAATGGGTGTGTTCCTTATCTTATCCTAGTGTCTAAACTCTTCTCCATGGCTGAACCGCCAAATAATATTCCTTGACGTGCTAAGGTGTATCTAGAGAGTGGGATAGGTTTAATAACTACCCTAACCCTAACGCGTACCCTAACCCTAACCCCTACCCTAACCCTAACACGTACCCTAATCCTAACCCGTACCCTAAACCGAGCCCTAACCCTAACACTAACCCTAACCCTAACCCTAACCCATATCCTACGCCGTACCCGAAGCCCTCACCGAACCCGTACCCTAAGCCGTACCCTAAGCCTAACCCTAAGCCTAACCCTAACCCTAGGCTACCCTTGACTGCTTCTGCCTCCAATAGATTTCCTAAGCACTAGTGTTTTAAGGAACAACTTAAAAAGAGAATCCTAATGTGATTTCTTTATAATGGGTGTGTTCCTTATCTTATCCTAGTGTCTAAACTCTTCTCCATGGCTGCACCTCCAAATAATATTCCTTTACGTGCTAAGGGGTATCTAGAGAGTGGGATAGGTTTAATAACTACCCTAACACTAACGCGTACCCTAACCCTAACCCCTACCCTAACCCTAACACGTACCCTAATCCTAACCAATACCCTAAACCGAGCCCTAACCCTAACACTAACCCTAACCCTAACCCTAACCCATACCCTACGCCGTACCCGAAGCCCTCCCCGAACCCGTACCCTAAGCCGTACCCTAAGCCGTACGCTAAGCCTAACCCTAACCCTAGGCTACCCTTGACTGCTTCTGCCTCCAATAGATTTCCTAAGCACTAGTGTTTTAAGGAACAGCTTAAAAAGAGAATCCTAATGTGATTTCTTTATAATGGGTGTGTTCCTTATCTTATCCTAGTGTCTAAACTCTTCTCCATGGCTGAACCGCCAAATAATATTCCTTGACGTGCTAAGGTGTATCTAGAGAGTGGGATAGGTTTAATAACTACCCTAACCCTAACGCGTACCCTAACCCTAACCCCTACCCTAACCCTAACACGTACCCTAATCCTAACCCGTACCCTAAACCGAGCCCTAACCCTAACACTAACCCTAACCCTAACCCTAACCCATACCCTACGCCGTACCCGAAGCCCTCACCGAACCCGTACCCTAAGCCGTACCCTAAGCCTAACCCTAAGCCTAACCCTAACCCTAGGCTACCCTTGACTGCTTCTGCCTCCAATAGATTTCCTAAGCACTAGTGTTTTAAGGAACAACTTAAAAAGAGAATCCTAATGTGATTTCTTTATAATGGGTGTGTTCCTTATCTTATCCTAGTGTCTAAACTCTTCTCCATGGCTGCACCTCCAAATAATATTCCTTTACGTGCTAAGGGGTATCTAGAGAGTGGGATAGGTTTAATAACTACCCTAACACTAACGCGTACCCTAACCCTAACCCCTACCCTAACCCTAACACGTACCCTATTCCTAACCAATACCCTAAACCGAGCCCTAACCCTAACACTAACCCTAACCCTAACCCTAACCCATACCCTACGCCGTACCCGAAGCCCTCCCCGAACCCGTACCCTAAGCCGTACCCTAAGCCGTACCCTAAGCCTAACCCTAACCCTAGGCTACCCTTGACTGCTTCTGCCTCCAATAGATTTCCTAAGCACTAGTGTTTTAAGGAACAGCTTAAAAAGAGAATCCTAATGTGATTTCTTTATAATGGGTGTGTTCCTTATCTTATCCTAGTGTCTAAACTCTTCTCCATGGCTGGACCCCGAAATAATATTCCTTTACGTGCTAAGGTGTATCTAGAGAGTGGGATAGGTTTACTAACTACCCTAACCCTAACGCGTACCCTAACACTAACCCCTACCCTAACCCTAACACGTACCCTAATCCTAACCCGTACCCTAAACCGAACCCTAACCCTAACACTAACCCTAACACTAACCCTAAGCCATACCCTACGCCGTACCCGAATCCCTCACCGTACCCGTACCCTAAGCCGTACGCTAAGCGTAACCCTAAGCCTAACCCTACCCCTAGGCTACCCTTGACTGCTTCTGCCTCCAATAGATTTCCTAAGCACTAGTGTTTTAAGGAACAACTTAAAAAGAGAATCCTAATGTCATTTCTTTATAATGTGTGTGTTCCTTATCTTATCCTAGTTTCTAAACTCTTCTCCATGGCTGGACCTCCAAATAATATTCCTTTACGTGCTGAGGGGTATCTAGAGAGTGGGATAGGTTTAATAACTACCCTAACACTAACACGTACCCTAACCCTAACGCCTACCCTAACACTAACTCGTACCCTAATCCTAAACAATAACCTAAACCGAGCCCTAACCATAACACTAACCCTAACCCTAACCCTAGCCCATACCCTACGCCGTACCCGAAGCCCTCCCCGAACCCGTACCCTAAGCCGTACCCTAAGCCGTACCCTAAGCCTAACCCTAACCCTAGGCTACCCTTGACTGCTTCTGCCTCCAATAGATTTCCTAAGCACTAGTGTTTTAAGGAACAGCTTAAAAAGAGAATCCTAATGTGATTTCTTTATAATGGGTGTGTTCCTTATCTTATCCTAGTGTCTAAACTCTTCTCCATGGCTGAACCGCCAAATAATATTCCTTGACGTGCTAAGGTGTATCTAGAGAGTGGGATAGGTTTAATAACTACCCTAACCCTAACGCGTACCCTAACCCTAACCCCTACCCTAACCCTAACACGTACCCTAATCCTAACCCGTACCCTAAACCGAGCCCTAACCCTAACACTAACCCTAACCCTAACCCTAACCCATACCCTACGCCGTACCCGAAGCCCTCACCGAACCCGTACCCTAAGCCGTACCCTAAGCCTAACCCTAAGCCTAACCCTAACCCTAGGCTACCCTTGACTGCTTCTGCCTCCAATAGATTTCCTAAGCACTAGTGTTTTAAGGAACAACTTAAAAAGAGAATCCTAATGTGATTTCTTTATAATGGGTGTGTTCCTTATCTTATCCTAGTGTCTAAACTCTTCTCCATGGCTGCACCTCCAAATAATATTCCTTTACGTGCTAAGGGGTATCTAGAGAGTGGGATAGGTTTAATAACTACCCTAACACTAACGCGTACCCTAACCCTAACCCCTACCCTAACCCTAACACGTACCCTAATCCTAACCAATACCCTAAACCGAGCCCTAACCCTAACACTAACCCTAACCCTAACCCTAACCCATACCCTACGCCGTACCCGAAGCCCTCCCCGAACCCGTACCCTAAGCCGTACCCTAAGCCATACGCTAAGCCTAACCCTAACCCTAGGCTACCCTTGACTGCTTCTGCCTCCAATAGATTTCCTAAGCACTAGTGTTTTAAGGAACAGCTTAAAAAGAGAATCCTAATGTGATTTCTTTATAATGGGTGTGTTCCTTATCTTATCCTAGTGTCTAAACTCTTCTCCATGGCTGGACCCCGAAATAATATTCCTTTACGTGCTAAGGTGTATCTAGAGAGTGGGATAGGTTTACTAACTACCCTAACCCTAACGCGTACCCTAACCCTAACCCCTACCCTAACCCTAACACGTACCCTAATCCTAACCCGTACACTAAACCGAACCCTAACCCTAACACTAACCCTAACACTAACCCTAAGCCATACCCTACGCCGTACCCGAATCCCTCCCCGAACCCGTACCCTAAACCGTACCCTAAGCCTAACCCTAAGCCTAACCCTAACCCTAGGCTACCCTTGACTGCTTCTGCCTCCAATAGATTTCCTAAGCACTAGTGTTTTAAGGAACAACTTAAAAAGAGAATCCTAATGTCATTTCTTTATAATGTGTGTGTTCCTTATCTTATCCTAGTGTCAAAACTCTTCTCCATGGCTGGACCTCCAAATAATATTCCTTTACGTGCTGAGGGGTATCTAGAGAGTGGGATAGGTTTAATAACTACCCTAACACTAACGCGTACCCTAACCCTAACCCCTACCCTAACACTAACTCGTACCCTAATCCTAAACAATACCCTAAACCGAGCCCTAACCCTAACACTAACCCTAACCCTAACCCTAACCCATACCCTACGCCGTACCAGAAGCCCTCCCCGAACCCGTACCCTAAGCCGTACCCTAAGCCTAACCCTAAGCCTAACCCTAAACGTAGGGTACCCTTGAATGCTTCTGCCTCCAATAGATTTCCTAAGCAGTAGTGTTTTAAGGAACAGCTTAAAAAGAGAATCCTAATGTGATTTCTTTACAATGGGTGTGTTCCTTATCTTATCCTAGTGTCTAAACTCTTCTCCATGGCTGGACCTCAAAATAATATTCCTTTACGTGCTAAGGGGTATCTAGAGACTGGGATAGGTTTAATAACTACCCTAACACTAACGCGTACCCTAACCCTAACCCCTACCCTAACCATAACACGTACCTTAATCCTAACCAATACCCTAAACCGAGCCCTAACCCTAACACTAAACCTAACCCTAACCCTAACCCATACCCTACGCCGTACCCGAAGCCCTCCCCAAACCCGTACCCTAAGCCGTACCCTAAGCCGTACCCTAAGCCTAACCCTAACCCTAGGCTACCCTTGACTGCTTCTGCCTCCAATAGATTTCCTAAGCACTAGTGTTTTAAGGAACAGCTTAAAAAGAGAATCCTAATGTGATTTCTTTATAATGGGTGTGTTCCTTATCTTATCCTAGTGTCTAAACTCTTCTCCATGGCTGGACCTCCAAATAATATTCCTTTACGTGCTAAGGGGTATCTAGAGACTGGGATAGGTTTAATAACTACCCTAACACTAACGCGTACCCTAACCCTAACCCCTACCCTAACCCTAACACGTACCCTAATCCTAACCAATACCCTAAACCGAGCCCTAACCCTAACACTAACCCTAACCCTAACCCTAACCCATACCCTACGCCGTACCCGAAGCCCTCCCCGAACCGGTACCCTAAGCCGTACCCTAAGCCGTACCTTAAGCCTAACCCTAACCCTAGGCTACCCTTGACTGCTTCTGCCTCCAATAGATTTTCTAAGCACTAGTGTTTTAAGGAACAGCTTAAAAAGAGAATCCTAATGTGATTTCTTTATAATGGGTGTGTTCCTTATCTTATCCTAGTGTCTAAACTCTTCTCCATGGCTGGACCTCCAAATAATATTCCTTTACGTGCTAAGGGGTATCTAGAGAGTGGGTTAGGTTTAATAACTACCCTAACACTAACGCGTACCCTAACCCTAAACCCTACCCTAACCCTAACACGTACCCTAATCCTAACCAATACCCTATACCGAGCCCTAACCCTAACACTAACCCTAACCCTAACCCTAACCCATACCCTACGCCGTACCAGAAGCCCTCCACGAACCCGTACCCTAAGCCGTACCCTAAGCCTAACCCTAAGCCTAACCCTAACCCTAGGCTACCCTTGACTGCTTCTGCCTCCAATAGATTTCCTAAGCACTAGTGTTTTAAGGAACAGCTTAAAAAGAGAATCCTAATGTGATTTCTTTATAATGGGTGTGTTCCTTATCTTATCCTAGTGTCTAAACTCTTCTCCATGGCTGGACCTCCAAATAATATTCCTTTACGTGCTAAGGGGTATCTAGAGCGTGGGTTAGGTTTAATAACTACCCTAACACTAACGCGTACCCTAACCCTAAACCCTACCCTATCGCTAACTCGTGCCCTAATCCTAACCCGTACCCTAAACCGAGCCCTAACCCTAACACTAACCCTAACCCTAACCCTAACCCATACCCTACGCCGTACCCGAAGCCCTCCCCGAACCCGTACCCTAAGCCGTACCCTAAGCCGTACCCTAAGCCTAACCCTAACCCTAGGCTACCCTTGACTGCTTCTGCCTCCAATAGATTTCCTAAGCACTAGTGTTTTAAGGAACAGCTTAAAAAGAGAATCCTAATGTGATTTCTTTATAATGGGTGTGTTCCTTATCTTATCCTAGTGTCTAAACTCTTCTCCATGGCTGAACCGCCAAATAATATTCCTTGACGTGCTAAGGTGTATCTAGAGAGTGGGATAGGTTTAATAACTACCCTAACCCTAACGCGTACCCTAACCCTAACCCCTACCCTAACCCTAACACGTACCCTAATCCTAACCCGTACCCTAAACCGAGCCCTAACCCTAACACTAACCCTAACCCTAACCCTAACCCATACCCTACGCCGTACCCGAAGCCCTCACCGAACCCGTACCCTAAGCCGTACCCTAAGCCTAACCCTAAGCCTAACCCTAACCCTAGGCTACCCTTGACTGCTTCTGCCTCCAATAGATTTCCTAAGCACTAGTGTTTTAAGGAACAACTTAAAAAGAGAATCCTAATGTGATTTCTTTATAATGGGTGTGTTCCTTATCTTATCCTAGTGTCTAAACTCTTCTCCATGGCTGCACCTCCAAATAATATTCCTTTACGTGCTAAGGGGTATCTAGAGAGTGGGATAGGTTTAATAACTACCCTAACACTAACACGAACCCTAACCCTAACGCCTACCCTAACACTAACTCGTACCCTAATCCTAAACAATACCCTAAACCGAGCCCTAACCCTAACACTAACCCTAACCCTAACCCTAACCCATACCCTACGCCGTACCCGAAGCCCTCCCCGAACCCGTACCCTAAGCCGTACCCTAAGCCGTACCCTAAGCCTAACCCTAACCCTAGGCTACCCTTGACTGCTTCTGCCTCCAATAGATTTCCTAAGCACTAGTGTTTTAAGGAACAGCTTAAAAAGAGAATCCTAATGTGATTTCTTTATAATGGGTGTGTTCCTTATCTTATCCTAGTGTCTAAACTCTTCTCCATGGCTGAACCGCCAAATAATATTCCTTGACGTGCTAAGGTGTATCTAGAGAGTGGGATAGGTTTAATAACTACCCTAACCCTAACGCGTACCCTAACCCTAACCCCTACCCTAACCCTAACACGTACCCTAATCCTAACCCGTACCCTAAACCGAGCCCTAACCCTAACACTAACCCTAACCCTAACCCTAACCCATACCCTACGCCGTACCCGAAGCCCTCACCGAACCCGTACCCTAAGCCGTACCCTAAGCCTAACCCTAAGCCTAACCCTAACCCTAGGCTACCCTTGACTGCTTCTGCCTCCAATAGATTTCCTAAGCACTAGTGTTTTAAGGAACAACTTAAAAAGAGAATCCTAATGTGATTTCTTTATAATGGGTGTGTTCCTTATCTTATCCTAGTGTCTAAACTCTTCTCCATGGCTGCACCTCCAAATAATATTCCTTTACGTGCTAAGGGGTATCTAGAGAGTGGGATAGGTTTAATAACTACCCTAACACTAACGCGTACCCTAACCCTAACCCCTACCCTAACCCTAACACGTACCCTAATCCTAACCAATACCCTAAACCGAGCCCTAACCCTAACACTAACCCTAACCCTAACCCTAACCCATACCCTACGCCTTACCCGAAGCCCTCCCCGAACCCGTACCCTAAGCTGTACCCTAAGCCGTACGCTAAGCCTAACCCTAACCCTAGGCTACCCTTGACTGCTTCTGCCTCCAATAGATTTCCTAAGCACTAGTGTTTTAAGGAACAGCTTAAAAAGAGAATCCTAATGTGATTTCTTTATAATGGGTGTGTTCCTTATCTTATCCTAGTGTCTAAACTCTTCTCCATGGCTGGACCCCGAAATAATATTCCTTTACGTGCTAAGGTGTATCTAGAGAGTGGGATAGGTTTACTAACTACCCTAACCCTAACGCGTACCCTAACCCTAACCCCTACCCTAACCCTAACACGTACCCTAATCCTAACCCGTACCCTAAACCGAACCCTAACCCTAACACTAACCCTAACACTAACCCTAAGCCATACCCTACGCCGTACCCGAATCCCTCCCCGAACCCGTACCCTAAGCCTAACCCTAAGCCTAACCCTAACCCTAGGCTACCCTTGACTGCTTCTGCCTCCAATAGATTTCCTAAGCACTAGTGTTTTAAGGAACAACTTAAAAAGAGAATCCTAATGTCATTTCTTTATAATGTGTGTGTTCCTTATCTTATCCTAGTGTCTAAACTCTTCTCCATGGCTGGACCTCCAAATAATATTCCTTTACGTGCTGAGGGGTATCTAGAGCGTGGGTTAGGTTTAATAACTACCCTAACACTAACGCGTACCCTAACCCTAACGCCTACCCTAACACTAACTCGTACCCTAATCCTAAACAATACCCTAAACCGAGCCCTAACCCTAACACTAACCCTAACCCTAACCCTAACCCATACCCTACGCCGTACCCGAAGCCCTCCCCGAACCCGTACCCTAAGCCGTACCCTAAGCCGTACCCTAAGCCTAACCCTAACCCTAGGCTACCCTTGACTGCTTCTGCCTCCAATAGATTTCCTAAGCACTAGTGTTTTAAGGAACAGCTTAAAAAGAGAATCCTAATGTGATTTCTTTATAATGGGTGTGTTCCTTATCTTATCCTAGTGTCTAAACTCTTCTCCATGGCTGAACCGCCAAATAATATTCCTTGACGTGCTAAGGTGTATCTAGAGAGTGGGATAGGTTTAATAACTACCCTAACCCTAACGCGTACCCTAACCCTAACCCCTACCCTAACCCTAACACGTACCCTAATCCTAACCCGTACCCTAAACCGAGCCCTAACCCTAACACTAACCCTAACCCTAACCCTAACCCATACCCTACGCCGTACCCGAAGCCCTCACCGAACCCGTACCCTAAGCCGTACCCTAAGCCTAACCCTAAGCCTAACCCTAACCCTAGGCTACCCTTGACTGCTTCTGCCTCCAATAGATTTCCTAAGCACTAGTGTTTTAAGGAACAACTTAAAAAGAGAATCCTAATGTGATTTCTTTATAATGGGTGTGTTCCTTATCTTATCCTAGTGTCTAAACTCTTCTCCATGGCTGGACCCCGAAATAATATTCCTTTACGTGCTAAGGTGTATCTAGAGAGTGGGATAGGTTTACTAACTACCCTAACCCTAACGCGTACCCTAACCCTAACCCCTACCCTAACCCTAACACGTACCCTAATCCTAACCCCTACCCTAAACCGAACCCTAACCCTAACACTAACCCTAACACTAACCCTAAGCCATACCCTACGCCGTACCCGAATCCCTCCCCGAACCCGTACCCTAAGCCTAACCCTAAGCCTAACCCTAACCCTAGGCTACCCTTGACTGCTTCTGCCTCCAATAGATTTCCTAAGCACTAGTGTTTTAAGGAACAACTTAAAAAGAGAATCCTAATGTCATTTCTTTATAATGTGTGTGTTCCTTATCTTATCCTAGTGTCTAAACTCTTCTCCATGGCTGGACCTCCAAATAATATTCCTTTACGTGCTGAGGGGTATCTAGAGAGTGGGATAGGTTTAATAACTACCCTAACACTAACGCGTACCCTAACCCTAACGCCTACCCTAACACTAACTCGTACCCTAATCCTAAACAATACCCTAAACCGAGCCCTAACCCTAACACTAACCCTAACCCTAACCCTAACCCATACCCTACGCCGTACCCGAAGCCCTCCCCGAACCCGTACCCTAAGCCGTACCCTAAGCCGTACCCTAAGCCTAACCCTAACCCTAGGCTACCCTTGACTGCTTCTGCCTCCAATAGATTTCCTAAGCACTAGTGTTTTAAGGAACAGCTTAAAAAGAGAATCCTAATGTGATTTCTTTATAATGGGTGTGTTCCTTATCTTATCCTAGTGTCTAAACTCTTCTCCATGGCTGAACCGCCAAATAATATTCCTTGACGTGCTAAGGTGTATCTAGAGAGTGGGATAGGTTTAATAACTACCCTAACCCTAACGCGTACCCTAACCCTAACCCCTACCCTAACCCTAACACGTACCCTAATCCTAACCCGTACCCTAAACCGAGCCCTAACCCTAACACTAACCCTAACCCTAACCCTAACCCATACCCTACGCCGTACCCGAAGCCCTCACCGAACCCGTACCCTAAGCCGTACCCTAAGCCTAACCCTAAGCCTAACCCTAACCCTAGGCTACCCTTGACTGCTTCTGCCTCCAATAGATTTCCTAAGCACTAGTGTTTTAAGGAACAACTTAAAAAGAGAATCCTAATGTGATTTCTTTATAATGGGTGTGTTCCTTATCTTATCCTAGTGTCTAAACTCTTCTCCATGGCTGCACCTCCAAATAATATTCCTTTACGTGCTAAGGGGTATCTAGAGAGTGGGATAGGTTTAATAACTACCCTAACACTAACACGAACCCTAACCCTAACGCCTACCCTAACACTAACTCGTACCCTAATCCTAAACAATACCCTAAACCGAGCCCTAACCCTAACACTAACCCTAACCCTAACCCTAACCCATACCCTACGCCGTACCCGAAGCCCTCCCCGAACCCGTACCCTAAGCCGTACCCTAAGCCGTACCCTAAGCCTAACCCTAACCCTAGGCTACCCTTGACTGCTTCTGCCTCCAATAGATTTCCTAAGCACTAGTGTTTTAAGGAACAGCTTAAAAAGAGAATCCTAATGTGATTTCTTTATAATGGGTGTGTTCCTTATCTTATCCTAGTGTCTAAACTCTTCTCCATGGCTGAACCGCCAAATAATATTCCTTGACGTGCTAAGGTGTATCTAGAGAGTGGGATAGGTTTAATAACTACCCTAACCCTAACGCGTACCCTAACCCTAACCCCTACCCTAACCCTAACACGTACCCTAATCCTAACCCGTACCCTAAACCGAGCCCTAACCCTAACACTAACCCTAACCCTAACCCTAACCCATACCCTACGCCGTACCCGAAGCCCTCACCGAACCCGTACCCTAAGCCGTACCCTAAGCCTAACCCTAAGCCTAACCCTAACCCTAGGCTACCCTTGACTGCTTCTGCCTCCAATAGATTTCCTAAGCACTAGTGTTTTAAGGAACAACTTAAAAAGAGAATCCTAATGTGATTTCTTTATAATGGGTGTGTTCCTTATCTTATCCTAGTGTCTAAACTCTTCTCCATGGCTGCACCTCCAAATAATATTCCTTTACGTGCTAAGGGGTATCTAGAGAGTGGGATAGGTTTAATAACTACCCTAACACTAACGCGTACCCTAACCCTAACCCCTACCCTAACCCT
This sequence comes from Balaenoptera physalus, assembly GCF_965194825.1. Taxonomy (NCBI): domain Eukaryota; kingdom Metazoa; phylum Chordata; class Mammalia; order Artiodactyla; family Balaenopteridae; genus Balaenoptera; species Balaenoptera physalus. Next base: position 16,225 of record NW_028124334.1, on the reverse strand, counting down.
AACACGTACCCTAATCCTAACCAATACCCTAAACCGAGCCCTAACCCTAACACTAACCCTAACCCTAACCCTAACCCATACCCTACGCCTTACCCGAAGCCCTCCCCGAACCCGTACCCTAAGCTGTACCCTAAGCCGTACGCTAAGCCTAACCCTAACCCTAGGCTACCCTTGACTGCTTCTGCCTCCAATAGATTTCCTAAGCACTAGTGTTTTAAGGAACAGCTTAAAAAGAGAATCCTAATGTGATTTCTTTATAATGGGTGTGTTCCTTATCTTATCCTAGTGTCTAAACTCTTCTCCATGGCTGGACCCCGAAATAATATTCCTTTACGTGCTAAGGTGTATCTAGAGAGTGGGATAGGTTTACTAACTACCCTAACCCTAACGCGTACCCTAACCCTAACCCCTACCCTAACCCTAACACGTACCCTAATCCTAACCCGTACCCTAAACCGAACCCTAACCCTAACACTAACCCTAACACTAACCCTAAGCCATACCCTACGCCGTACCCGAATCCCTCCCCGAACCCGTACCCTAAGCCTAACCCTAAGCCTAACCCTAACCCTAGGCTACCCTTGACTGCTTCTGCCTCCAATAGATTTCCTAAGCACTAGTGTTTTAAGGAACAACTTAAAAAGAGAATCCTAATGTCATTTCTTTATAATGTGTGTGTTCCTTATCTTATCCTAGTGTCTAAACTCTTCTCCATGGCTGGACCTCCAAATAATATTCCTTTACGTGCTGAGGGGTATCTAGAGAGTGGGATAGGTTTAATAACTACCCTAACACTAACGCGTACCCTAACCCTAACGCCTACCCTAACACTAACTCGTACCCTAATCCTAAACAATACCCTAAACCGAGCCCTAACCCTAACACTAACCCTAACCCTAACCCTAACCCATACCCTACGCCGTACCCGAAGCCCTCCCCGAACCCGTACCCTAAGCCGTACCCTAAGCCGTACCCTAAGCCTAACCCTAACCCTAGGCTACCCTTGACTGCTTCTGCCTCCAATAGATTTCCTAAGCACTAGTGTTTTAAGGAACAGCTTAAAAAGAGAATCCTAATGTGATTTCTTTATAATGGGTGTGTTCCTTATCTTATCCTAGTGTCTAAACTCTTCTCCATGGCTGAACCGCCAAATAATATTCCTTGACGTGCTAAGGTGTATCTAGAGAGTGGGATAGGTTTAATAACTACCCTAACCCTAACGCGTACCCTAACCCTAACCCCTACCCTAACCCTAACACGTACCCTAATCCTAACCCGTACCCTAAACCGAGCCCTAACCCTAACACTAACCCTAACCCTAACCCTAACCCATACCCTACGCCGTACCCGAAGCCCTCACCGAACCCGTACCCTAAGCCGTACCCTAAGCCTAACCCTAAGCCTAACCCTAACCCTAGGCTACCCTTGACTGCTTCTGCCTCCAATAGATTTCCTAAGCACTAGTGTTTTAAGGAACAACTTAAAAAGAGAATCCTAATGTGATTTCTTTATAATGGGTGTGTTCCTTATCTTATCCTAGTGTCTAAACTCTTCTCCATGGCTGCACCTCCAAATAATATTCCTTTACGTGCTAAGGGGTATCTAGAGAGTGGGATAGGTTTAATAACTACCCTAACACTAACACGAACCCTAACCCTAACGCCTACCCTAACACTAACTCGTACCCTAATCCTAAACAATACCCTAAACCGAGCCCTAACCCTAACACTAACCCTAACCCTAACCCTAACCCATACCCTACGCCGTACCCGAAGCCCTCCCCGAACCCGTACCCTAAGCCGTACCCTAAGCCGTACCCTAAGCCTAACCCTAACCCTAGGCTACCCTTGACTGCTTCTGCCTCCAATAGATTTCCTAAGCACTAGTGTTTTAAGGAACAGCTTAAAAAGAGAATCCTAATGTGATTTCTTTATAATGGGTGTGTTCCTTATCTTATCCTAGTGTCTAAACTCTTCTCCATGGCTGAACCGCCAAATAATATTCCTTGACGTGCTAAGGGGTATCTAGAGAGTGGGATAGGTTTAATAACTACCCTAACACTAACGCGTACCCTAACCCTAACCCCTACCCTAACCCTAACACGTACCCTAATCCTAACCAATACCCTAAACCGAGCCCTAACCCTAACACTAACCCTAACCCTAACCCTAACCCATACCCTACGCCGTACCCGAAGCCCTCCCCGAACCCGTACCCTAAGCCGTACCCTAAGCCGTACCCTAAGCCTAACCCTAACCCTAGGCTACCCTTGACTGCTTCTGCCTCCAATAGATTTCCTAAGCACTAGTGTTTTAAGGAACAGCTTAAAAAGAGAATCCTAATGTGATTTCTTTATAATGGGGGTGTTCCTTATCTTATCCTAGTGTCTAAACTCTTCTCCATGGCTGGACCTCCAAATAATATTCCTTTACGTGCTAAGGGGTATCTAGAGAGTGGGTTAGGTTTAATAACTACCCTAACACTAACGCGTACCCTAACCCTAAACCCTACCCTATCGCTAACTCGTACCCTAATCCTAACCCGTACCCTAAACCGAGCCCTAACCCTAACACTAACCCTAACCCTAACCCTAACCCATACCCTACGCCGTACCCGAAGCCCTCCCCGAACCCGTACCCTAAGCCGTACCCTAAGCCGTACCCTAAGCCTAACCCTAACCCTAGGCTACCCTTGACTGCTTCTGCCTCCAATAGATTTCCTAAGCACTAGTGTTTTAAGGAACAGCTTAAAAAGAGAATCCTAATGTGATTTCTTTATAATGGGTGTGTTCCTTATCTTATCCTAGTGTCTAAACTCTTCTCCATGGCTGAACCGCCAAATAATATTCCTTGACGTGCTAAGGTGTATCTAGAGAGTGGGATAGGTTTAATAACTACCCTAACCCTAACGCGTACCCTAACCCTAACCCCTACCCTAACCCTAACACGTACCCTAATCCTAACCCGTACCCTAAACCGAGCCCTAACCCTAACACTAACCCTAACCCTAACCCTAACCCATACCCTACGCCGTACCCGAAGCCCTCACCGAACCCGTACCCTAAGCCGTACCCTAAGCCTAACCCTAAGCCTAACCCTAACCCTAGGCTACCCTTGACTGCTTCTGCCTCCAATAGATTTCCTAAGCACTAGTGTTTTAAGGAACAACTTAAAAAGAGAATCCTAATGTGATTTCTTTATAATGGGTGTGTTCCTTATCTTATCCTAGTGTCTAAACTCTTCTCCATGGCTGCACCTCCAAATAATATTCCTTTACGTGCTAAGGGGTATCTAGAGAGTGGGATAGGTTTAATAACTACCCTAACACTAACGCGTACCCTAACCCTAACCCCTACCCTAACCCTAACACGTACCCTAATCCTAACCAATACCCTAAACCGAGCCCTAACCCTAACACTAACCCTAACCCTAACCCTAACCCATACCCTACGCCTTACCCGAAGCCCTCCCCGAACCCGTACCCTAAGCTGTACCCTAAGCCGTACGCTAAGCCTAACCCTAACCCTAGGCTACCCTTGACTGCTTCTGCCTCCAATAGATTTCCTAAGCACTAGTGTTTTAAGGAACAGCTTAAAAAGAGAATCCTAATGTGATTTCTTTATAATGGGTGTGTTCCTTATCTTATCCTAGTGTCTAAACTCTTCTCCATGGCTGGACCCCGAAATAATATTCCTTTACGTGCTAAGGTGTATCTAGAGAGTGGGATAGGTTTACTAACTACCCTAACCCTAACGCGTACCCTAACCCTAACCCCTACCCTAACCCTAACACGTACCCTAATCCTAACCCGTACCCTAAACCGAACCCTAACCCTAACACTAACCCTAACACTAACCCTAAGCCATACCCTACGCCGTACCCGAATCCCTCCCCGAACCCGTACCCTAAGCCTAACCCTAAGCCTAACCCTAACCCTAGGCTACCCTTGACTGCTTCTGCCTCCAATAGATTTCCTAAGCACTAGTGTTTTAAGGAACAACTTAAAAAGAGAATCCTAATGTCATTTCTTTATAATGTGTGTGTTCCTTATCTTATCCTAGTGTCTAAACTCTTCTCCATGGCTGGACCTCCAAATAATATTCCTTTACGTGCTGAGGGGTATCTAGAGAGTGGGATAGGTTTAATAACTACCCTAACACTAACGCGTACCCTAACCCTAACGCCTACCCTAACACTAACTCGTACCCTAATCCTAAACAATACCCTAAACCGAGCCCTAACCCTAACACTAACCCTAACCCTAACCCTAACCCATACCCTACGCCGTACCCGAAGCCCTCCCCGAACCCGTACCCTAAGCCGTACCCTAAGCCGTACCCTAAGCCTAACCCTAACCCTAGGCTACCCTTGACTGCTTCTGCCTCCAATAGATTTCCTAAGCACTAGTGTTTTAAGGAACAGCTTAAAAAGAGAATCCTAATGTGATTTCTTTATAATGGGTGTGTTCCTTATCTTATCCTAGTGTCTAAACTCTTCTCCATGGCTGAACCGCCAAATAATATTCCTTGACGTGCTAAGGTGTATCTAGAGAGTGGGATAGGTTTAATAACTACCCTAACCCTAACGCGTACCCTAACCCTAACCCCTACCCTAACCCTAACACGTACCCTAATCCTAACCCGTACCCTAAACCGAGCCCTAACCCTAACACTAACCCTAACCCTAACCCTAACCCATACCCTACGCCGTACCCGAAGCCCTCACCGAACCCGTACCCTAAGCCGTACCCTAAGCCTAACCCTAAGCCTAACCCTAACCCTAGGCTACCCTTGACTGCTTCTGCCTCCAATAGATTTCCTAAGCACTAGTGTTTTAAGGAACAACTTAAAAAGAGAATCCTAATGTGATTTCTTTATAATGGGTGTGTTCCTTATCTTATCCTAGTGTCTAAACTCTTCTCCATGGCTGCACCTCCAAATAATATTCCTTTACGTGCTAAGGGGTATCTAGAGAGTGGGATAGGTTTAATAACTACCCTAACACTAACGCGTACCCTAACCCTAACCCCTACCCTAACCCTAACACGTACCCTAATCCTAACCAATACCCTAAACCGAGCCCTAACCCTAACACTAACCCTAACCCTAACCCTAACCCATACCCTACGCCGTACCCGAAGCCCTCCCCGAACCCGTACCCTAAGCCGTACCCTAAGCCGTACCCTAAGCCTAACCCTAACCCTAGGCTACCCTTGACTGCTTCTGCCTCCAATAGATTTCCTAAGCACTAGTGTTTTAAGGAACAGCTTAAAAAGAGAATCCTAATGTGATTTCTTTATAATGGGTGTGTTCCTTATCTTATCCTAGTGTCTAAACTCTTCTCCATGGCTGAACCGCCAAATAATATTCCTTGACGTGCTAAGGTGTATCTAGAGAGTGGGATAGGTTTAATAACTACCCTAACCCTAACGCGTACCCTAACCCTAACCCCTACCCTAACCCTAACACGTACCCTAATCCTAACCCGTACCCTAAACCGAGCCCTAACCCTAACACTAACCCTAACCCTAACCCTAACCCATACCCTACGCCGTACCCGAAGCCCTCACCGAACCCGTACCCTAAGCCGGACCCTAAGCCTAACCCTAAGCCTAACCCTAACCCTAGGCTACCCTTGACTGCTTCTGCCTCCAATAGATTTCCTAAGCACTAGTGTTTTAAGGAACAATTTAAAAAGAGAATCCTAATGTGATTTCTTTATAATGGGTGTGTTCCTTATCTTATCCTAGTGTCTAAACTCTTCTCCATGGCTGCACCTCCAAATAATATTCCTTTACGTGCTAAGGGGTATCTACAGAGTGGGATAGGTTTAATAACTACCCTGACACTAACGCGTACCCTAACCCTAACCCCTACCCTAACCCTAACACGTACCCTAATCCTAACCAATACCCTAAACCGAGCCCTAACCCTAACACTAACCCTAACCCTAACCCTAACCCATACCCTACGCCGTACCCGAAGCCCTCACCGAACCCGTACCCTAAGCCGTACCCTAAGCCGTACGCTAAGCCTAACCCTAACCCTAGGCTACCCTTGACTGCTTCTGCCTCCAATAGATTTCCTAAGCACTAGTGTTTTAAGGAACAGCTTAAAAAGAGAATCCTAATGTGATTTCTTTATAATGGGTGTGTTCCTTATCTTATCCTAGTGTCTAAACTCTTCTCCATGGCTGGACCCCGAAATAATATTCCTTTACGTGCTAAGGTGTATCTAGAGAGTGGGATAGGTTTACTAACTACCCTAACCCTAACGCGTACCCTAACCCTAACCCCTACCCTAACCCTAACACGTACCCTAATCCTAACCCGTACCCTAAACCGAACCCTAACCCTAACACTAACCCTAACACTAACCCTAAGCCATACCCTACGCCATACCCGAATCCCTCCCCGAACCCGTACCCTAAGCCTAACCCTAAGCCTAACCCTAACCCTAGGCTACCCTTGACTGCTTCTGCCTCCAATAGATTTCCTAAGCACTAGTGTTTTAAGGAACAACTTAAAAAGAGAATCCTAATGTCATTTCTTTATAATGTGTGTGTTCCTTATCTTATCCTAGTGTCTAAACTCTTCTCCATGGCTGGACCTCCAAATAATATTCCTTTACGTGCTGAGGGGTATCTAGAGAGTGGGATAGGTTTAATAACTACCCTAACACTAACGCGTACCCTAACCCTAACGCCTACCCTAACACTAACTCGTACCCTAATCCTAAACAATACCCTAAACCGAGCCCTAACCCTAACACTAACCCTAACCCTAACCCTAACCCATACCCTACGCCGTACCCGAAGCCCTCCCCGAACCCGTACCCTAAGCCGTACCCTAAGCCGTACCCTAAGCCTAACCCTAACCCTAGGCTACCCTTGACTGCTTCTGCCTCCAATAGATTTCCTAAGCACTAGTGTTTTAAGGAACAGCTTAAAAAGAGAATCCTAATGTGATTTCTTTATAATGGGTGTGTTCCTTATCTTATCCTAGTGTCTAAACTCTTCTCCATGGCTGAACCGCCAAATAATATTCCTTGACGTGCTAAGGTGTATCTAGAGAGTGGGATAGGTTTAATAACTACCCTAACCCTAACGCGTACCCTAACCCTAACCCCTACCCTAACCCTAACACGTACCCTAATCCTAACCCGTACCCTAAACCGAGCCCTAACCCTAACACTAACCCTAACCCTAACCCTAACCCATACCCTACGCCGTACCCGAAGCCCTCACCGAACCCGTACCCTAAGCCGTACCCTAAGCCTAACCCTAAGCCTAACCCTAACCCTAGGCTACCCTTGACTGCTTCTGCCTCCAATAGATTTCCTAAGCACTAGTGTTTTAAGGAACAACTTAAAAAGAGAATCCTAATGTGATTTCTTTATAATGGGTGTGTTCCTTATCTTATCCTAGTGTCTAAACTCTTCTCCATGGCTGCACCTCCAAATAATATTCCTTTACGTGCTAAGGGGTATCTAGAGAGTGGGATAGGTTTAATAACTACCCTAACACTAACGCGTACCCTAACCCTAACCCCTACCCTAACCCTAACACGTACCCTAATCCTAACCAATACCCTAAACCGAGCCCTAACCCTAACACTAACCCTAACCCTAACCCTAACCCATACCCTACGCCGTACCCGAAGCCCTCCCCGAACCCGTACCCTAAGCCGTACCCTAAGCCGTACCCTAAGCCTAACCCTAACCCTAGGCTACCCTTGACTGCTTCTGCCTCCAATAGATTTCCTAAGCACTAGTGTTTTAAGGAACAGCTTAAAAAGAGAATCCTAATGTGATTTCTTTATAATGGGTGTGTTCCTTATCTTATCCTAGTGTCTAAACTCTTCTCCATGGCTGAACCGCCAAATAATATTCCTTGACGTGCTAAGGTGTATCTAGAGAGTGGGATAGGTTTAATAACTACCCTAACCCTAACGGGTACCCTAACCCTAACCCCTACCCTAACCCTAACACGTACCCTAATCCTAACCCGTACCCTAAACCGAGCCCTAACCCTAACACTAACCCTAACCCTAACCCTAACCCATACCCTACGCCGTACCCGAAGCCCTCACCGAACCCGTACCCTAAGCCGGACCCTAAGCCTAACCCTAAGCCTAACCCTAACCCTAGGCTACCCTTGACTGCTTCTGCCTCCAATAGATTTCCTAAGCACTAGTGTTTTAAGGAACAATTTAAAAAGAGAATCCTAATGTGATTTCTTTATAATGGGTGTGTTCCTTATCTTATCCTAGTGTCTAAACTCTTCTCCATGGCTGCACCTCCAAATAATATTCCTTTACGTGCTAAGGGGTATCTACAGAGTGGGATAGGTTTAATAACTACCCTGACACTAACGCGTACCCTAACCCTAACCCCTACCCTAACCCTAACACGTACCCTAATCCTAACCAATATCCTAAACCGAGCCCTAACCCTAACACTAACCCTAACCCTAACCCTAACCCATACCCTACGCCGTACCCGAAGCCCTCACCGAACCCGTACCCTAAGCCGTACCCTAAGCCGTACGCTAAGCCTAACCCTAACCCTAGGCTACCCTTGACTGCTTCTGCCTCCAATAGATTTCCTAAGCACTAGTGTTTTAAGGAACAGCTTAAAAAGAGAATCCTAATGTGATTTCTTTATAATGGGTGTGTTCCTTATCTTATCCTAGTGTCTAAACTCTTCTCCATGGCTGGACCCCGAAATAATATTCCTTTACGTGCTAAGGTGTATCTAGAGAGTGGGATAGGTTTACTAACTACCCTAACCCTAACGCGTACCCTAACCCTAACCCCTACCCTAACCCTAACACGTACCCTAATCCTAACCCGTACCCTAAACCGAACCCTAACCCTAACACTAACCCTAACACTAACCCTAAGCCATACCCTACGCCATACCCGAATCCCTCCCCGAACCCGTACCCTAAGCCTAACCCTAAGCCTAACCCTAACCCTAGGCTACCCTTGACTGCTTCTGCCTCCAATAGATTTCCTAAGCACTAGTGTTTTAAGGAACAACTTAAAAAGAGAATCCTAATGTCATTTCTTTATAATGTGTGTGTTCCTTATCTTATCCTAGTGTCTAAACTCTTCTCCATGGCTGGACCTCCAAATAATATTCCTTTACGTGCTGAGGGGTATCTAGAGAGTGGGATAGGTTTAATAACTACCCTAACACTAACGCGTACCCTAACCCTAACCCCTACCCTAACACTAACTCGTACCCTAATCCTAAACAATACCCTAAACCGAGCCCTAACCCTAACACTAACCCTAACCCTAACCCTAACCCATACCCTACGCCGTACCCGAAGCCCTCCCCGAACCCGTACCCTAAGCCGTACCCTAAGCCTAACCCTAACCCTAGGCTACCCTTGACTGCTTCTGCCTCCAATAGATTTCCTAAGCACTAGTGTTTTAAGGAACAGCTTAAAAAGAGAATCCTAATGTGATTTCTTTATAATGGGTGTGTTCCTTATCTTATCCTAGTGTCTAAACTCTTCTCCATGGCTGGACCCCGAAATAATATTCCTTTACGTGCTAAGGTGTATCTAGAGAGTGGGATAGGTTTAATAACTACCCTAACCCTAATGCGTACCCTAACCCTAACCCCTACCCTAACCCTAACACGTACCCTAATCCTAACCCGTACCCTAAACCGAACCCTAACCCTAACACTAACCCTAACACTAACCCTAAGCCATACCCTACGCCGTACCCGAATCCCTCCCCGAACCCGTACCCTAAGCCTAACCCTAAGCCTAACCCTACCCCTAGGCTACCCTTGACTGCTTCTGCCTCCAATAGATTTCCTAAGCACTAGTGTTTTAAGGAACAACTTAAAAAGAGAATCCTATTGTCATTTCTTTATAATGTGTGTGTTCCTTATCTTATCCTAGTGTCTAAACTCTTCTCCATGGCTGGACCTCCAAATAATATTCCTTTACGTGCTGAGGGGTATCTAGAGAGTGGGATAGGTTTAATAACTACCCTAACACTAACGCGTACCCTAACCCTAACCCCTACCCTAACCCTAACACGTACCCTAATCCTAACCAATACCCTAAACCGAGCCCTAACCCTAACACTAACCCTAACCCTAACCCTAACCCATACCCTACGCCGTACCCGAAGCCCTCCCCGAACCCGTACCCTAAGCCGTACCCTAAGCCGTACCCTAAGCCTAACCCTAAACCTAGGCTACCCTTGACTGCTTCTGCCTCCAATAGATTTCCTAAGCACTAGTGTTTTAAGGAACAGCTTAAAAAGAGAATCCTAATGTGATTTCTTTATAATGGGTGTGTTCCTTATCTTATCCTAGTGTCTAAACTCTTCTCCATGGCTGGACCTCCAAATAATATTCCTTTACGTGCTAAGGGGTATCTAGAGAGTGGGTTAGGTTTAATAACTACCCTAACACTAACGCGTACCATAACCCTAAACCCTACCCTATCGCTAACTCGTACCCTAATCCTAACCCGTACCCTAAACCGAGCCCTAACCCTAACACTAACCCTAACCCTAACCCTAACCCATACCCTACGCCGTACCCGAAGCCCTCCCCGAACCCGTACCCTAAGCCGTACCCTAAGCCGTACCCTAAGCCTAACCCTAACCCTAGGCTACCCTTGACTGCTTCTGCCTCCAATAGATTTCCTAAGCACTAGTGTTTTAAGGAACAGCTTAAAAAGAGAATCCTAATGTGATTTCTTTATAATGGGTGTGTTCCTTATCTTATCCTAGTGTCTAAACTCTTCTCCATGGATGAACCGCCAAATAATATTCCTTGACGTGCTAAGGTGTATCTAGAGAGTGGGATAGGTTTAATAACTACCCTAACCCTAACGCGTACCCTAACCCTAACCCCTACCCTAACCCTAACACGTACCCTAATCCTAACCCGTACCCTAAACCGAGCCCTAACCCTAACACTAACCCTAACCCTAACCCTAACCCATACCCTACGCCGTACCCGAAGCCCTCACCGAACCCGTACCCTAAGCCGTACCCTAAGCCTAACCCTAAGCCTAACCCTAACCCTAGGCTACCCTTGACTGCTTCTGCCTCCAATAGATTTCCTAAGCACTAGTGTTTTAAGGAACAACTTAAAAAGAGAATCCTAATGTGATTTCTTTATAATGGGTGTGTTCCTTATCTTATCCTAGTGTCTAAACTCTTCTCCATGGCTGCACCTACAAATAATATTCCTTTACGTGCTAAGGGGTATCTAGAGAGTGGGATAGGTTTAATAACTACCCTAACACTAACGCGTACCCTAACCCTAACCCCTACCCTAACCCTAACACGTACCCTAATCCTAACCAATACCCTAAACCGAGCCCTAACCCTAACACTAACCCTAACCCTAACCCTAACCCATACCCTACGCCGTACCCGAAGCCCTCCCCGAACCCGTACCCTAAGCCGTACCCTAAGCCGTACGCTAAGCCTAACCCTAACCCTAGGCTACCCTTGACTGCTTCTGCCTCCAATAGATTTCCTAAGCACTAGTGTTTTAAGGAACAGCTTAAAAAGAGAATCCTAATGTGATTTCTTTATAATGGGTGTGTTCCTTATCTTATCCTAGTGTCTAAACTCTTCTCCATGGCTGGACCCCGAAATAATATTCCTTTACGTGCTAAGGTGTATCTAGAGAGTGGGATAGGTTTACTAACTACCCTAACCCTAACGCGTACCCTAACCCTAACCCCTACCCTAACCCTAACACGTACCCTAATCCTAACCCGTACCCTAAACCGAACCCTAACCCTAACACTAACCCTAACACTAACCCTAAGCCATACCCTACGCCGTACCCGAATCCCTCCCCGAACCCGTACCCTAAACCGTACCCTAAGCCTAACCCTAAGCCTAACCCTAACCCTAGGCTACCCTTGACTGCTTCTGCCTCCAATAGATTTCCTAAGCACTAGTGTTTTAAGGAACAACTTAAAAAGAGAATCCTAATGTCATTTCTTTATAATGTGTGTGTTCCTTATCTTATCCTAGTGTCTAAACTCTTCTCCATGGCTGGACCTCCAAATAATATTCCTTTACGTGCTGAGGGGTATCTAGAGAGTGGGATAGGTTTAATAACTACCCTAACACTAACGCGTACCCTAACCCTAACCCCTACCCTAACACTAACTCGTACCCTAATCCTAAACAATACCCTAAACCGAGCCCTAACCCTAACCCTAACCCTAACCCTAACCCTAACCCATACCCTACGCCGTACCCGAAGCCCTCCCCGAACCCGTACCCTAAGCCGTACCCTAAGCCGTACCCTAAGCCTAACCCTAACCCTAGGCTACCCTTGACTGCTTCTGCCTCCAATAGATTTCCTAAGCACTAGTGTTTTAAGGAACAGCTTAAAAAGAGAATCCTAATGTGATTTCTTTATAATGGGTGTGTTCCTTATGTTATCCTAGTGTCTAAACTCTTCTCCATGGCTGGACCCCGAAATAATATTCCTTTACGTGCTAAGGTGTATCTAGAGAGTGGGATAGGTTTACTAACTACCCTAACCCTAATGCGTACCCTAACCCTAACCCCTACCCTAACCCTAACACGTACCCTAATCCTAACCCGTACCCTAAACCGAACCCTAACCCTAACACTAACCCTAACACTAACCCTAAGCCATACCCTACGCCGTACCCGAATCCCTCACCGTACCCGTACCCTAAGCCGTACGCTAAGCCTAACCCTAAGCCTAACCCTACCCCTAGGCTACCCTTGACTGCTTCTGCCTCCAATAGATTTCCTAAGCACTAGTGTTTTAAGGAACAACTTAAAAAGAGAATCCTAATGTCATTTCTTTATAATGTGTGTGTTCCTTATCTTATCCTAGTGTCTAAACTCTTCTCCATGGCTGGACCTCCAAATAATATTCCTTTACGTGCTGAGGGGTATCTAGAGAGTGGGATAGGTTTAATAACTACCCTAACACTAACACGTACCCTAACCCTAACGCCTACCCTAACACTAACTCGTACCCTAATCCTAAACAATAACCTAAACCGAGCCCTAACCATAACACTAACCCTAACCCTAACCCTAACCCATACCCTACGCCGTACCCGAAGCCCTCCCCGAACCCGTACCCTAAGCCGTACCCTAAGCCGTACCCTAAGCCTAACCCTAACCCTAGGCTACCCTTGACTGCTTCTGCCTCCAATAGATTTCCTAAGCACTAGTGTTTTAAGGAACAGCTTAAAAAGAGAATCCTAATGTGATTTCTTTATAATGGGTGTGTTCCTTATCTTATCCTAGTGTCTAAACTCTTCTCCATGGCTGGACCTCCAAATAATATTCCTTTACGTGCTAAGGGGTATCTAGAGCGTGGGTTAGGTTTAATAACTACCCTAACACTAACGCGTACCCTAACCCTAAACCCTACCCTATCGCTAACTCGTACCCTAATCCTAACCCGTACCCTAAACCGAGCCCTAACCCTAACACTAACCCTAACCCTAACCCTAACCCATACCCTACGCCGTACCCGAAGCCCTCCCCGAACCCGTACCCTAAGCCGTACCCTAAGCCGTACCCTAAGCCTAACCCTAACCCTAGGCTACCCTTGACTGCTTCTGCCTCCAATAGATTTCCTAAGCACTAGTGTTTTAAGGAACAGCTTAAAAAGAGAATCCTAATGTGATTTCTCTATAATGGGTGTGTTCCTTATCTTATCCTAGTGTCTAAACTCTTCTCCATGGCTGAACCGCCAAATAATATTCCTTGACGTGCTAAGGTGTATCTAGAGAGTGGGATAGGTTTAATAACTACCCTAACCCTAACGCGTACCCTAACCCTAACCCCTACCCTAACCCTAACACGTACCCTAATCCTAACCCGTACCCTAAACCGAGCCCTAACCCTAACACTAACCCTAACCCTAACCCTAACCCATACCCTACGCCGTACCCGAAGCCCTCACCGAACCCGTACCCTAAGCCGTACCCTAAGCCTAACCCTAAGCCTAACCCTAACCCTAGGCTACCCTTGACTGCTTCTGCCTCCAATAGATTTCCTAAGCACTAGTGTTTTAAGGAACAACTTAAAAAGAGAATCCTAATGTGATTTCTTTATAATGGGTGTGTTCCTTATCTTATCCTAGTGTCTAAACTCTTCTCCATGGCTGCACCTCCAAATAATATTCCTTTACGTGCTAAGGGGTATCTAGAGAGTGGGATAGGTTTAATAACTACCCTAACACTAACGCGTACCCTAACCCTAACCCCTACCCTAACCCTAACACGTACCCTAATCCTAACCAATACCCTAAACCGAGCCCTAACCCTAACACTAACCCTAACCCTAACCCTAACCCATACCCTACGCCGTACCCGAAGCCCTCCCCAAACCCGTACCCTAAGCCGTACCCTAAGCCGTACCCTAAGCCTAACCCTAACCCTAGGCTACCCTTGACTGCTTCTGCCTCCAATAGATTTCCTAAGCACTAGTGTTTAAAGGAACAGCTTAAAAAGAGAATCCTAATGTGATTTCTTTATAATGGGTGTGTTCCTTATCTTATCCTAGTGTCTAAACTCTTCTCCATGGCTGGACCTCCAAATAATATTCCTTTACGTGCTAAGGGGTATCTAGAGACTGGGATAGGTTTAATAACTACCCTAACACTAACGCGTACCCTAACCCTAACCCCTACCCTAACCCTAACACGTACCCTAATCCTAACCAATACCCTAAACCGAGCCCTAACCCTAACACTAACCCTAACCCTAACCCTAACCCATACCCTACGCCGTACCCGAAGCCCTCCCCGAACCGGTACCCTAAGCCGTACCCTAAGCCGTACCCTAAGCCTAACCCTAACCCTAGGCTACCCTTGACTGCTTCTGCCTCCAATAGATTTTCTAAGCACTAGTGTTTTAAGGAACAGCTTAAAAAGAGAATCCTAATGTGATTTCTTTATAATGGGTGTGTTCCTTATCTTATCCTAGTGTCTAAACTCTTCTCCATGGCTGGACCTGCAAATAATATTCCTTTACGTGCTAAGGGGTATCTAGAGAGTGGGTTAGGTTTAATAACTACCCTAACACTAACGCGTACCCTAACCCTAAACCCTACCCTAACCCTAACACGTACCCTAATCCTAACCAATACCCTATACCGAGCCCTAACCCTAACACTAACCCTAACCCTAACCCTAACCCATACCCTACGCCGTACCAGAAGCCCTCCACGAACCCGTACCCTAAGCCGTACCCTAAGCCTAACCCTAAGCCTAACCCTAACCCTAGGCTACCCTTGACTGCTTCTGCCTCCAATAGATTTCCTAAGCACTAGTGTTTTAAGGAACAGCTTAAAAAGAGAATCCTAATGTGATTTCTTTATAATGGGTGTGTTCCTTATCTTATCCTAGTGTCTAAACTCTTCTCCATGGCTGAACCGCCAAATAATATTCCTTGACGTGCTAAGGTGTATCCAGAGAGTGGGATAGGTTTAATAACTACCCTAACCCTAACGCGTACCCTAACCCTAACCCCTACCCTAACCCTAACACGTACCCTAATCCTAACCCGTACCCTAAACCGAGCCCTAACCCTAACACTAACCCTAACCCTAACCCTAAACCATACCCTACGCCGTACCCGAAGCCCTCACCGAACCCGTACCCTAATCCGTACCCTAAGCCTAACCCGAAGCCTAACCCTAACCCTAGGCTACCCTTGACTGCTTCTGCCTCCAATAGATTTCCTAAGCACTAGTGTTTTAAGGAACAACTTAAAAAGAGAATCCTAATGTGATTTCTTTATAATGGGTGTGTTCCTTATCTTATCCTAGTGTCTAAACTCTTCTCCATGGCTGCACCTCCAAATAATATTCCTTTACGTGCTAAGGGGTATCTAGAGAGTGGGATAGGTTTAATAACTACCCTAACACTAACGCGTACCCTAACCCTAACCCCTACCCTAACCCTAACACGTACCCTAATCCTAACCAATACCCTAAACCGAGCCCTAACCCTAACACTAACCCTAACCCTAACCCTAACCCATACCCTACGCCGTACCCGAAGCCCTCCCCGAACCCGTACCCTAAGCCGTACCCTAAGCCGTACCCTAAGCCTAACCCTAACCCTAGGCTACCCTTGACTGCTTCTGCCTCCAATAGATTTCCTAAGCACTAGTGTTTTAAGGAACAGCTTAAAAAGAGAATCCTAATGTGATTTCTTTATAAT
>NW_028124335.1:0-51000 GCF_965194825.1 Balaenoptera physalus | reverse complement strand
ATTCTGAGTGAGACGAGCTGCTGGCGTTTGGTAGCAAAATCTCCTATTCTGGAGAGAAACATTTCATCGTAAGCGGGTGGCATCAGCCTTGTCACATTTTCTCAAGTGGATATAAAGGAGGGCAGTCAATAGGCGTCACCCTCCAAGCCATTCCAATTTCATAGAGAAAACTCCAGGCCTTGCTGTGCTTTCCTGTGGTAAGGAAACTGCTTTCATTCCTCAGGTGGCACTTTGGCTCAGAACTGCCCTACCCCAAGGATTCATGGATGTGCAGCCCGATTGGTTGAGATCAGCCCTTCTGGTTCTCTCATGGATGAAACCATCTGGGCAAAGAGCCATTCTAAGCTGGGGACCATGGTGTCTTTCCCTAGTCTACACAGAAACAGCATTCTTAGGGAGACGAGCTGCTGGCGTTGGTAGCACAATCTCCTATTCTGAAGAGAAACATATCGTTGTAAGTGGGTTGCATCAGCCTTGCCACATTTTCTCAACTGGCTATAAAGGAGGGCAGTCAGTTGGCGGAATTACTTTAGGCACTGCTTCCAAGGCTGGAAACTTTGCTTTCATTCCTTAGGTGGCACACTGTCTCAGTAGTGCCAACCCCAAGGATTCAGGGATGTGCAGCCTGTATAGTTGAGATCAGCCATTCTGGTTCTCTCATGGATGAAACCATCTGGGCAAAGAGCCGTTCTAAGCTGCGGACCATGGTGTCTTTCCCTACTCTACACAGAAACAGCAGCCTGAGGGAGACGACCTGCTGGCGTTTGACAGCAAAATCTCCTATTCTGAAGAGAAACATTTCGTTGTAATAGGGTTCCATCAACCTTGCCACATTTTCTCAAATGGCTATAAAGTAGGGCAGTCATTTAGCAGACTTACTTGAGACACTGCTTCCCAGGCTGGAAACTTTGCTTTCATTCCTTAGGTGGCACTTCGGCTCGGAATGCCTACCCCAAGGATTCAGGTATGTGCAGGCCGATTAGTAGCGATCAGCCCTTCTTGCTCTTTCATGGATGAAAGCAACTGGGCAAGAGCCGTTCTAAGCTGGGGACCTTCGGGTCTTTCCCTAGTCTACACAGAAACAGCACTCTGAGGGAGACGAGCTGCTGGCGTTTGATAGCAAAATCTCCTATTCTGAAGAGAAACATTTTGTTGTAAGAGGGTTTCATCAGCCTTGCCACATTTTCTCAAATGGCTATAAAGGAGGGCAGTCTTTTAGCAGACTTACTTCAGGCCCTGCTTCCCAGGCTGTAAACTTTGCTTTCATTCCTTAGGTGGCACATTGGCTCAGGACTGCCCTACCCCAAGTATTCAGGGATTTGTAGCCCGATTAGTTGAGATCAGCCCTTCTGGCTCTCTCATGGATGAAACCAACTGGGCAAAGAGCCGTTCTAAGCTGGGGACCATAGTGTCTTTCCCTAGTTTACACAGAACAGCACGCTGAGGGAGACGAGCTGTTGGCGTTTGAAAGAAAAATCTCCTATTCTGAAGAGAAACATTTCGTTGTAAGCGGGTTGCATCAGTCTTTCCACATTTTCTCAACTGGCTATAAATGAGGGCAGTCAGTAGGCCTCACCCTTCAAGCCCACTCCAATTTCATAGAGAAATCAACATGCCTCGGTGTGCTTTCCTGTGGCAGGAAATTTGCTTTCATTCCTTAGGTGGCCCTTTGGCTCAGAACAGCCCTCCCAGAAGGATTCAGGGATATTCAGCCCGATTAGTTGAGATCAGCCCTTCTCTCACTTTCATGGATGAAACCAACTGGGCAAAGAGCCGTTCTAAGCTGGGGACCATGGTGTCTTTCCCTAGTCTACACTGAAACAGCACCCTGAGGGAAACGAGCTGCTGGCGTTTGGTAGCAAAATCTCCTATTCTGAAGAGAAACATTTCGTTGTAAGCGGGTTGCATCAGCCTTTCCACATTTTCTCAACTGGCTCTAAAGGAGGGCAGTCAGTTGGCAGACTTACTTGAGGCACTGCTTCCAAGGCTGGGAACTTTGCTTTCATTCCTTAGGTGGCACACTGGCTCAGTAGTGCCTACCCCAAGGATTCAGTGATGTGCAGCCCGATTAGTTGAGATCAGCCCTTCTGGTTCTCTCATGGACGAAACCATCTGGGCAAAGAGCTGTTCTAAGCTGGGGACCATGGTGTCTTTCCCTAGTCTACACAGAAACAGCATTCTGAGTGAGAAGAGCTGCTGGCGTTTGGTAGCACAATCTCCTATTCTGAAGAGAAACATTTCGTTGTAAGCGTGTTGCATCAGCCTTGCCACATTTTCTCAACTGGCTATGAAAGAGTGTAGTCATTTAGCAGACTTACTTGAGACCCTGCTTCCCAGGCAGGAAACTTTGCTTTCATTCCTTAGGTGGCCTTTTGGCTCAGAACAGCCCTCCCAGAAGGAATCAGGGATTTCCAGCCGGATTAGTTGAGATCAGCCCTTCTGGCTCTTTCATGGATGAAACCAACTGGGCAAAGAGCCATTCTAAGCTGGGGACCATGATGTCTTTCCTTAATCTACACAGAAACAGCATTGTGAGTGAGACGAGCTGCTGGCGTTTGGTAGCAAAATCTCCTATTCTGGAGAGAAACATTTCGTTGTAAGCGGGTTGCATCACCCTTGTCACATTTTCTCAACTGGATATAAAGGAGGGCAGTCAATAGGCGTCACCCTCCAAGCCCACTCCAATTTCACAGAGAAAACTCCAGGCCTTGCTGTGCTTTCCTGTGGCATGGAAACTGCTTTCATTCCTCAGGTGGCACTTTGGCTCAGAACTGCCCTACCCCAAGGATTCACGGATGTGCAGCCCGATTGGTTGAGATCAGCCCTTCTGGTTCTCTCATGGATGAAACCCTCTGGGAAAGGAGCCATTCTAAGCTGGGGACCATGGTGTCTTTCCCTAGTCTACACAGAAACAGCATTCTTAGGGAGACGAGCTGCTGGCGTTGGTAACACAATCTCCTATTCTAAAGAGAAACATTTCGTTGTAAGCGGGTTGCATCAGCCTTGCTACATTTTCTCAACTGGCTATAAAGGAGGGCAGTCAGTTGGCAGACTTACTTGAGGCACTGCTTCCAAGGCTGGAAACTTTGCTTTCATTCCTTAGGTGGCACACTGACTCAGTAATGCCTACCCCAAGGATTCAGATATGTGCAGCCTGTATACTTGAGATCAGCCCTTCTGGTTCTCTGATGGATGAAACCATCTGGGCAAAGAGCCGTTCTAAGCTGGGGACTATGGTGTCTTTCCCTAGTCTACACAGAAACAGCATCCTGAGGGAGACGAGCTGCTGGCGTTTGATAGCAAAATCTCCTATTCTGAAGAGAAATATTTCGTTGTAAGGGGGTTCCATCAGCCTTGCCACATTTTCTCAAATGGCTATAAAGTAGGGCAGTCATTTAGCAGACTTACTTGAGACCCTGCTTCCGAGGCTGGAAACTTTGCTTTCATTCCTTAGGTGGCACATTGTCTCAGGAGTGCCTACCCCAAGGATTCAGGATGTGCAGCCCGATTAGTAGAGATCAGCCCTTCTGGCTATTTAATGGATGAAATCAACTGGGCAAAGAGCCGTTCTAAGCTGGGGACCATGGTGTCTTTCCCTAGTCTACACAGAAACAGCACCCTGAGGGAGACGAGCTGCTGGCGTTTGGTAGCACAATCTCCTATTCTGAAGAGAAACATTTCGTTGTAAGCGGGTTGCATTAGCCTTGCCACATTTTCTCAACTGGCTATAAAGGAGGGCAGTCAGTAGGCCTCACCCTTCAAACCCACTTCAATTTCATAGAGAAATCAAGAGGCCTCGGTGTTCTTTCCTGTGGCAGGAAATTTGCTTTCATTCCTTAGGTTGCCCTTTGGCTCAGAACAGCCCTCCCAGAAGGATTCCGGGATGTGCAGCCCGATTAGTTGAGATCAGCCCTTCTGGCTCTTTCATGGATGAAACCAACTGGGCAAAGAGCCGTTTTAAGCTGGGGACCATGTTGTCTTTCCCTAGTTTACACAGAAACAGCACCCTGAGGGAGAAGAGCTGCTGGCGTTTGGTAGCAAAATCTCCTATTCTGAAGAGAAACATTTCGTTGTAAGCAGGTTGCATCAGCCTTGTCACATTTTCTCAATTGGCTATAAAGGAGGGCACTCAGCTGACAGACTTACTTCGGGCACTGCTTCCCAGGCCTGAAACTTTGCTTTCATTCCTTAGGTGGCACATTGGCTCAGGAGTGCCTACCAAAAGGATTCAGGGATGTGCAGCTCGCTTAGTAGAGGTCAGCCCTTCTCTCTCTTTCATAGATGAAACCAACGGACAAAGAGCCGTTTTAAGCTGGGGACCTTCGTGTCTTTCCCTAGTCTACACAGAAACAGTACTCTGAGGGAGACGAGCTGCTGGTGTTTGATAGCAAAATCTCCTATTCTGAAGAGAAACATTTCGTTGTAAGCGGGTTGCATCAGCCTTGTCACATTTTCTCAAGTGGATATAAAGGAGGGCAGTCAATAGGCCTCACCCTCCAAGCCCACTCCAATTTCATAGAGAAAACTCCAGGCCTTGCTGTGCTTTCCTGTGGCAAGGAAACTTCTTTTATTCCTCAGGTGGCACTTTGGCTCAGAACAGCCCTACCCCAGGGATTCACGGATTTGCAGCCCGATTGGTTGAGATCAGCCCTTATGGTTGTCTCATGGATGAAACCATCTGGGAAAAGAGCCATTCTTACCTGGGGACCATGGTGTCTTTCCCTAGTCTACACAGAAACACCATTCTTAGGGAGAGGAGCTGCTGGCGCTGGTGGCACAATCTCCTATTCTGAAGAGAAACATTTCGTTGTAAGTGGGATGCATCAGCCTTGCCACATTTTCTCAACTGGCTATAAAGGAGGGCAGTCAGTAGGCCTCACCCTTCAAGCCGACTCCAATTTCATTGAGAAATCAACAGGCCTCGGTGTGCTTTCCTGTGGCAGGAAATTTGCTTTCATTCCTTAGGTGGCCCTTTGGCTCAGAACAGCCCTCCCAGAAGGATTCAGGGATGTGCAGCCCGATTAGTTGAGATCAGCCCTTCTGGCTCTTTCATGGATGAAACCAAGTTGGCAAAGAGCATTCTACGCTGGGGACCATGGTGTCTTTCCTTAGTCTACACAGAAACAGCACTCTGAGTGAGACGAGCTGCTGGCGTTTGGTAGCAAAATCTCCTATTCTGGAGCAAAACATTTCGTTGTAAGCGGGTTGCATCAGCCTTGTCACATTTTCTCAACTGGATATAAAGGAGGGCAGTCAATAGGCGTCACCCTCCAAGCCCACTCCAATTTCATAGAGAAAACTCCAGGCCTTGCTGTGCTTTCCTGTGGCAAGGAAACTGCTTTCATTCCTCAGGTGACACTTTGGCTCAGACCTGCCCTACCCCAAGGATTCACGGATGTGCAGCACGATTAGTTGAGATCAGCCCTTCTGGTTCTCTCATGGATGAAACCATCTGGGCAAAGAGCCGTTCTAAGATGGGGACCATGGTGCCTTTCCCTAGTCTACACAGAAACAGCATTCTGAGGGAGAGGAGCTGCTGGCGTTTGGTAGCACAATATCCTATTCTGAAGAGAAACATTTCGTTGTAAGCGGGTTGCATCAGCCTTGCCACATTTTCTCAACTGGCTACAAAGGAGGGCAGTCAGTAGGCCTCACCCTTCAAGCCCACTCCTATTTCATAGAGAAATCAACAGGCCTCGGTGTGCTTTCCTGTGGCAGGAAATTTGCTTTCATTCCTTAGGTGGCCCTTTGGCTCAGAACAGCCCTCCCAGAAGGATTCCGGGATGTGCAGCCCGATTAGTTGAGATCAGCCCTTCTGGCTCTTTCATGGATGAGACCAACTGGGCAAAGAGCCGTTCTAAGCTGGGGACCATGGTGTCTTTCCCTAGTCTACACAGAAAGAGCACTCTGAGGGAGACGAGCTGGTGGCGTTTGGTAGTAAAATCTCCTATTCTGAAGAGAAACATTTCGTTGTAAGCGGGTTTCATCAGACTTGCCACATTTTCTCAACTGGCTATAAAGGAGGGCAGTCAGTTCGCCAGCTTATTTGAGGCCCTGCTTCCCAGGCTGGAAACTTTGCTTTCATTCCTTAGGTGGCACATTCCCTCAGGAGTGTCTACCCCAAGGATTCAGGGATGTGCAGCCCGATTAGTTGAGATCAGCCCTTCTGGCTCTTCCATGGATGAAACCAACTGAGCAAAGAGCCGTTCTAAGCTGGGGACCATGGTGTCTTTCCCTAATCTGCACAGAAACAGCATTCTGAGTGAGACGAGCTGCTGGCGTTTGGTAGCAAAATCTCCTATTGTGAAGAGAAACATTTCATTGTAAGCGGGTTGCCTCAGCCTTGTCACATTTTCTCAACTGGATATAAAGGAGGGCAGTCAGTAGGCGTCACCTTTGAAGCCCACTCCAATTTCATAGAGAAAACGCCAGGCCTTGGTGTGCTTTCCTGTGGCAAGGAAACTGCTTTCATTCCTTAGGTTGCACCTTGGCTCAGAACTGCCCTATCCCAAGGATTCAGGGATGTGCAGCCCGATTAGTTGAGATCAGCCCTTCTGGCTCTTCCATGGATGAAACCAACTGAGCAAAGAGCCGTTCTAAGCTGGGGACCATGGTGTCTTTCCTTAATCTACACAGAAACAGCATTCTGAGTGAGACGAGCTGCTGGCGTTTGGTAGCAAAATCTCCTATTCTGGAGAGAAACATTTCATCGTAAGCGGGTGGCATCAGCCTTGTCACATTTTCTCAAGTGGATATAAAGGAGGGCAGTCAATAGGCGTCACCCTCCAAGCCATTCCAATTTCATAGAGAAAACTCCAGGCCTTGCTGTGCTTTCCTGTGGTAAGGAAACTGCTTTCATTCCTCAGGTGGCACTTTGGCTCAGAACTGCCCTACCCCAAGGATTCATGGATGTGCAGCCCGATTGGTTGAGATCAGCCCTTCTGGTTCTCTCATGGATGAAACCATCTGGGCAAAGAGCCATTCTAAGCTGGGGACCATGGTGTCTTTCCCTAGTCTACACAGAAACAGCATTCTTAGGGAGACGAGCTGCTGGCGTTGGTAGCACAATCTCCTATTCTGAAGAGAAACATATCGTTGTAAGTGGGTTGCATCAGCCTTGCCACATTTTCTCAACTGGCTATAAAGGAGGGCAGTCAGTTGGCGGAATTACTTTAGGCACTGCTTCCAAGGCTGGAAACTTTGCTTTCATTCCTTAGGTGGCACACTGTCTCAGTAGTGCCAACCCCAAGGATTCAGGGATGTGCAGCCTGTATAGTTGAGATCAGCCATTCTGGTTCTCTCATGGATGAAACCATCTGGGCAAAGAGCCGTTCTAAGCTGCGGACCATGGTGTCTTTCCCTACTCTACACAGAAACAGCACCCTGAGGGAGACGACCTGCTGGCGTTTGACAGCAAAATCTCCTATTCTGAAGAGAAACATTTCGTTGTAATAGGGTTCCATCAACCTTGCCACATTTTCTCAAATGGCTATAAAGTAGGGCAGTCATTTAGCAGACTTACTTGAGACACTGCTTCCCAGGCTGGAAACTTTGCTTTCATTCCTTAGGTGGCACTTCGGCTCGGAATGCCTACCCCAAGGATTCAGGTATGTGCAGGCCGATTAGTAGCGATCAGCCCTTCTTGCTCTTTCATGGATGAAAGCAACTGGGCAAGAGCCGTTCTAAGCTGGGGACCTTCGGGTCTTTCCCTAGTCTACACAGAAACAGCACTCTGAGGGAGACGAGCTGCTGGCGTTTGATAGCAAAATCTCCTATTCTGAAGAGAAACATTTTGTTGTAAGAGGGTTTCATCAGCCTTGCCACATTTTCTCAAATGGCTATAAAGGAGGGCAGTCTTTTAGCAGACTTACTTCAGGCCCTGCTTCCCAGGCTGTAAACTTTGCTTTCATTCCTTAGGTGGCACATTGGCTCAGGACTGCCCTACCCCAAGTATTCAGGGATTTGTAGCCCGATTAGTTGAGATCAGCCCTTCTGGCTCTCTCATGGATGAAACCAACTGGGCAAAGAGCCGTTCTAAGCTGGGGACCATAGTGTCTTTCCCTAGTTTACACAGAACAGCACGCTGAGGGAGACGAGCTGTTGGCGTTTGAAAGAAAAATCTCCTATTCTGAAGAGAAACATTTCGTTGTAAGCGGGTTGCATCAGTCTTTCCACATTTTCTCAACTGGCTATAAATGAGGGCAGTCAGTAGGCCTCACCCTTCAAGCCCACTCCAATTTCATAGAGAAATCAACATGCCTCGGTGTGCTTTCCTGTGGCAGGAAATTTGCTTTCATTCCTTAGGTGGCCCTTTGGCTCAGAACAGCCCTCCCAGAAGGATTCAGGGATATTCAGCCCGATTAGTTGAGATCAGCCCTTCTCTCACTTTCATGGATGAAACCAACTGGGCAAAGAGCCGTTCTAAGCTGGGGACCATGGTGTCTTTCCCTAGTCTACACTGAAACAGCACCCTGAGGGAAACGAGCTGCTGGCGTTTGGTAGCAAAATCTCCTATTCTGAAGAGAAACATTTCGTTGTAAGCGGGTTGCATCAGCCTTTCCACATTTTCTCAACTGGCTCTAAAGGAGGGCAGTCAGTTGGCAGACTTACTTGAGGCACTGCTTCCAAGGCTGGGAACTTTGCTTTCATTCCTTAGGTGGCACACTGGCTCAGTAGTGCCTACCCCAAGGATTCAGTGATGTGCAGCCCGATTAGTTGAGATCAGCCCTTCTGGTTCTCTCATGGACGAAACCATCTGGGCAAAGAGCTGTTCTAAGCTGGGGACCATGGTGTCTTTCCCTAGTGTACACAGAAACAGCATTCTGAGTGAGAAGAGCTGCTGGCGTTTGGTAGCACAATCTCCTATTCTGAAGAGAAACATTTCGTTGTAAGCGTGTTGCATCAGCCTTGCCACATTTTCTCAACTGGCTATGAAAGAGTGTAGTCATTTAGCAGACTTACTTGAGACCCTGCTTCCCAGGCAGGAAACTTTGCTTTCATTCCTTAGGTGGCCTTTTGGCTCAGAACAGCCCTCCCAGAATAAATCAGGGATTTCCAGCCGGATTAGTTGAGATCAGCCCTTCTGGCTCTTTCATGGATGAAACCAACTGGGCAAAGAGCCATTCTAAGCTGGGGACCATGATGTCTTTCCTTAATCTACACAGAAACAGCATTGTGAGTGAGACGAGCTGCTGGCGTTTGGTAGCAAAATCTCCTATTCTGGAGAGAAACATTTCGTTGTAAGCGGGTTGCATCACCCTTGTCACATTTTCTCAACTGGATATAAAGGAGGGCAGTCAATAGGCGTCACCCTCCAAGCCCACTCCAATTTCACAGAGAAAACTCCAGGCCTTGCTGTGCTTTCCTGTGGCATGGAAACTGCTTTCATTCCTCAGGTGGCACTTTGGCTCAGAACTGCCCTACCCCAAGGATTCACGGATGTGCAGCCCGATTGGTTGAGATCAGCCCTTCTGGTTCTCTCATGGATGAAACCCTCTGGGAAAGGAGCCATTCTAAGCTGGGGACCATGGTGTCTTTCCCTAGTCTACACAGAAACAGCATTCTTAGGGAGACGAGCTGCTGGCGTTGGTAACACAATCTCCGATTCTAAAGAGAAACATTTCGTTGTAAGCGGGTTGCATCAGCCTTGCTACATTTTCTCAACTGGCTATAAAGGAGGGCAGTCAGTTGGCAGACTTACTTGAGGCACTGCTTCCAAGGCTGGAAACTTTGCTTTCATTCCTTAGGTGGCACACTGACTCAGTAATGCCTACCCCAAGGATTCAGATATGTGCAGCCTGTATACTTGAGATCAGCCCTTCTGGTTCTCTGATGGATGAAACCATCTGGGCAAAGAGCCGTTCTAAGCTGGGGACTATGGTGTCTTTCCCTAGTCTACACAGAAACAGCATCCTGAGGGAGACGAGCTGCTGGCGTTTGATAGCAAAATCTCCTATTCTGAAGAGAAATATTTCGTTGTAAGAGGGTTCCATCAGCCTTGCCACATTTTCTCAAATGGCTATAAAGTAGGGCAGTCATTTAGCAGACTTACTTGAGACCCCGCTTCCCAGGTTGGAAACTTTGCTTTCATTCCTTAGGTGGCACATTGTCTCAGGAGTGCCTACCCCAAGGATTCAGGATGTGCAGCCCGATTAGTAGAGATCAGCCCTTCTGGCTATTTAATGGATGAAATCAACTGGGCAAAGAGCCGTTCTAAGCTGGGGACCATGGTGTCTTTCCCTAGTCTACACAGAAACAGCACCCTGAGGGAGACGAGCTGCTGGCGTTTGGTAGCACAATCTCCTATTCTGAAGAGAAACATTTCGTTGTAAGCGGGTTGCATTAGCCTTGCCACATTTTCTCATCTGGCTGTAAAGGAGGGCAGTCAGTAGGCCTCACCCTTCAAACCCACTTCAATTTCATAGAGAAATCAAGAGGCCTCGGTGTGCTTTCCTGTGGCAGGAAATTTGCTTTCATTCCTTAGGTTGCCCTTTGGCTCAGAACAGCCCTCCCAGAAGGATTCCGGGATGTGCAGCCCGATTAGTTGAGATCAGCCCTTCTGGCTCTTTCATGGATGAAACCAACTGGGCAAAGAGCCGTTTTAAGCTGGGGACCATGTTGTCTTTCCCTAGTTTACACAGAAACAGCACCCTGAGGGAGAAGAGCTGCTGGCGTTTGGTAGCAAAATCTCCTATTCTGAAGAGAAACATTTCGTTGTAAGCAGGTTGCATCAGCCTTGTCACATTTTCTCAATTGGCTATAAAGGAGGGCACTCAGCTGACAGACTTACTTCGGGCACTGCTTCCCAGGCCTGAAACTTTGCTTTCATTCCTTAGGTGGCACATTGGCTCAGGAGTGCCTACCAAAAGGATTCAGGGATGTGCAGCCCGCTTAGTAGAGGTCAGCCCTTCTCTCTCTTTCATAGATGAAACCAACGGACAAAGAGCCGTTTTAAGCTGGGGACCTTCGTGTCTTTCCCTAGTCTACACAGAAACAGTACTCTGAGGGAGACGAGCTGCTGGTGTTTGATAGCAAAATCTCCTATTCTGAAGAGAAACATTTCGTTGTAAGCGGGTTGCATCAGCCTTGTCACATTTTCTCAAGTGGATATAAAGGAGGGCAGTCAATAGGCGTCACCCTCCAAGCCCACTCCAATTTCATAGAGAAAACTCCAGGCCTTGCTGTGCTTTCCTGTGGCAAGGAAACTTCTTTTATTCCTCAGGTGGCACTTTGGCTCAGAACAGCCCTACCCCAGGGATTCACGGATTTGCAGCCCGATTGGTTGAGATCAGCCCTTATGGTTGTCTCATGGATGAAACCATCTGGGAAAAGAGCCATTCTTACATGGGGACCATGGTGTCTTTCCCTAGTCTACACAGAAACACCATTCTTAGGGAGAGGAGCTGCTGGCGCTGGTGGCACAATCTCCTATTCTGAAGAGAAACATTTCGTTGTAAGTGGGTTGCATCAGCCTTGCCACATTTTCTCAACTGGCTATAAAGGAGGGCAGTCAGTAGGCCTCACCCTTCAAGCCGACTCCAATTTCATTGAGAAATCAACAGGCCTCGGTGTGCTTTCCTGTGGCAGGAAATTTGCTTTCATTCCTTAGGTGGCCCTTTGGCTCAGAACAGCCCTCCCAGAAGGATTCCGGGATGTGCAGCCCGATTAGTTGAGATCAGCCCTTCTGGCTCTTTCATGGATGAAACCAACTTGGCAAAGAGCATTCTACGCTGGGGACCATGGTGTCTTTCCTTAGTCTACACAGAAACAGCACTCTGAGTGAGACGAGCTGCTGGCGTTTGGTAGCAAAATCTCCTATTCTGGAGCAAAACATTTCGTTGTAAGCGGGTTGCATCAGCCTTGTCACATTTTCTCAACTGGATATAAAGGAGGGCAGTCAATAGGCGTCACCCTCCAAGCCCACTCCAATTTCATAGAGAAAACTCCAGGCCTTGCTGTGCTTTCCTGTGGCAAGGAAACTGCTTTCATTCCTCAGGTGACACTTTGGCCCAGACCTGCCCTACCCCAAGGATTCACGGATGTGCAGCACGATTAGTTGAGATCAGCCCTTCTGGTTCTCTCATGGATGAAACCATCTGGGCAAAGAGCCATTCTAAGCTGGGGACCATGGTGTCTATCCCTAGTCTACACAGAAACAGCATTCTTAGGGAGACGAGCTGCTGGAGTTTGGTAGCAGAATCTCCTATTCTGAAGAGTAACACTTCGTTGTAAGCGGGTTGCATCAGCCTTGCCACATTTTATCAGTTGGCTATAAAGGAGGGCAGTCATTTAGCAGACTTACTTGAGACTCTGCTTCCCAGGCTGGAAACTTTGCTTTCATTCCTTAGGTGGCACATTGGCTCAGGACTGCCTTAACCCAAGTATTCAGGGATTTGCAGTCCGATTAGTTGAGATCGGCCTTTCTGGCTCTTTAATGGATGAAACCAACTGGGCAAAGAGACGTTCTAAGCTGGGGACCATGGTGTCTTTCCCTAGTCTACATAGAAATAGCACTCTGAGGGAGACGAGCTGCTGGCGTTTGGTAGCACAATCTCCTATTCTGCAGTGAAACATTTCGTTGTAAGCGGGATGCATCAGTCTTGCCACATTTTCTCAACTGGATATAAAGGAGGGCAGTCAATAGGCGTCACCCTCCAAGCCCACTCCAATTTCATAGAGAAAACTCGAGGCCTTGCTGTGCTTTCCTGTGGCAAGGAAACTGCTTTCATTCCTCAGGTGACACTTTGGCTCAGAACTGCCCTACCCCAAGCATTCACGGATGTGCAGCACGATTAGTTGAGATCAGCCCTTCTGGTTCTCTCATGGATGAAACCATCTGGGCAAAGAGCCGTTCTAAGATGGGGACCATGGTGCCTTTCCCTAGTCTACACAGAAACAGCATTCTGAGGGAGAGGAGCTGCTGGCGTTTGGTAGCACAATATCCTATTCTGAAGAGAAACATTTCGTTGTAAGCGGGTTGCATCAGCCTTGCCACATTTTCTCAACTGGCTATAAAGGAGGGCAGTCAGTAGGCCTCACCCTTCAAGCCCACTCCTATTTCATAGAGAAATCAACAGGCCTCGGTGTGCTTTCCTGTGGCAGGAAATTTGCTTTCATTCCTTAGGTGGCCCTTTGGCTCAGAACAGCCCTCCCAGAAGGATTCCGGGATGTGCAGCCCGATTAGTTGAGATCAGCCCTTCTGGCTCTTTCATGGATGAGACCAACTGGGCAAAGAGCCGTTCTAAGCTGGGGACCATGGTGTCTTTCCCTAGTCTACACAGAAAGAGCACTCTGAGGGAGACGAGCTGGTGGCGTTTGGTAGTAAAATCTCCTATTCTGAAGAGAAACATTTCGTTGTAAGCGGGTTTCATCAGACTTGCCACATTTTCTCAACTGGCTATAAAGGAGGGCAGTCAGTTCGCCAGCTTATTTGAGGCCCTGCTTCCCAGGCTGGAAACTTTGCTTTCATTCCTTAGGTGGCACATTGCCTCAGGAGTGTCTACCCCAAGGATTCAGGGATGTGCAGCCCGATTAGTAGAGATCAGGTTTCTGGCTCTTTCATGGATGAAGCCAACTGGGCAAAGAGCCATTCTAAGCTCGGGACCATGCTGTCTTTCCTTAGACTGCACAGAAACAGCACTCTGAGTGAGAGGAGCTGCTGGCGTTTGGTAGCAAAATCTCCTATTGTGAAGAGAAACATTTCATTGTAAGCGGGTTGCCTCAGCCTTGTCACATTTTCTCAACTGGATATAAAGGAGGGCAGTCAGTAGGCGTCACCTTTGAAGCCCACTCCAATTTCATAGAGAAAACGCCTGGCCTTGGTGTGCTTTCCTGTGGCAAGGAAACTGCTTTCATTCCTTAGGTTGCACCTTGGCTCAGAACTGCCCTATCCCAAGGATTCAGGGATGTGCAGCCCGATTAGTTGAGATCAGCCCTTCTGGCTCTTCCATGGATGAAACCAACTGAGCAAAGAGCCGTTCTAAGCTGGGGACCATGGTGTCTTTCCTTAATCTACACAGAAACAGCATTCTGAGTGAGACGAGCTGCTGGCGTTTGGTAGCAAAATCTCCTATTCTGGAGAGAAACATTTCATTGTAAGCGGGTGGCATCAGCCTTGTCACATTTTCTCAAGTGGATATAAAGGAGGGCAGTCAATAGGCGTCACCCTCCAAGCCATTCCAATTTCATAGAGAAAACTCCAGGCCTTGCTGTGCTTTCCTGTGGTAAGGAAACTGCTTTCATTCCTCAGGTGGCACTTTGGCTCAGAACTGCCCTACCCCAAGGATTCATGGATGTGCAGCCCGATTGGTTGAGATCAGCCCTTCTGGTTCTCTCATGGATGAAACCATCTGGGCAAAGAGCCATTCTAAGCTGGGGACCATGGTGTCTTTCCCTAGTCTACACAGAAACAGCATTCTTAGGGAGACGAGCTGCTGGCGTTGGTAGCACAATCTCCTATTCTGAAGAGAAACATATCGTTGTAAGTGGGTTGCATCAGCCTTGCCACATTTTCTCAACTGGCTATAAAGGAGGGCAGTCAGTTGGCGGAATTACTTTAGGCACTGCTTCCAAGGCTGGAAACTTTGCTTTCATTCCTTAGGTGGCACACTGTCTCAGTAGTGCCAACCCCAAAGATTCAGGGATGTGCAGCCTGTATAGTTGAGATCAGCCATTCTGGTTCTCTCATGGATGAAACCATCTGGGCAAAGAGCCGTTCTAAGCTGCGGACCATGGTGTCTTTCCCTACTCTACACAGAAACAGCACCCTGAGGGAGACGACCTGCTGGCGTTTGACAGCAAAATCTCCTATTCTGAAGAGAAACATTTCGTTGTAATAGGGTTCCATCAACCTTGCCACATTTTCTCAAATGGCTATAAAGTAGGGCAGTCATTTAGCAGACTTACTTGAGACACTGCTTCCCAGGCTGGAAACTTTGCTTTCATTCCTTAGGTGGCACTTCGGCTCGGAATGCCTACCCCAAGGATTCAGGTATGTGCAGGCCGATTAGTAGCGATCAGCCCTTCTTGCTCTTTCATGGATGAAAGCAAATGGGCAAGAGCCGTTCTAAGCTGGGGACCTTCGGGTCTTTCCCTAGTCTACACAGAAACAGCACTCTGAGGGAGACGAGCTGCTGGCGTTTGATAGCAAAATCTCCTATTCTGAAGAGAAACATTTTGTTGTAAGAGGGTTTCATCAGCCTTGCCACATTTTCTCAAATGGCTATAAAGGAGGGCAGTCTTTTAGCAGACTTACTTCAGGCCCTGCTTCCCAGGCTGTAAACTTTGCTTTCATTCCTTAGGTGGCACATTGGCTCAGGACTGCCCTACCCCAAGTATTCAGGGATTTGTAGCCCGATTAGTTGAGATCAGCCCTTCTGGCTCTCTCATGGATGAAACCAACTGGGCAAAGAGCCGTTCTAAGCTGGGGACCATAGTGTCTTTCCCTAGTTTACACAGAACAGCACGCTGAGGGAGACGAGCTGTTGGCGTTTGAAAGAAAAATCTCCTATTCTGAAGAGAAACATTTCGTTGTAAGCGGGTTGCATCAGTCTTTCCACATTTTCTCAACTGGCTATAAATGAGGGCAGTCAGTAGGCCTCACCCTTCAAGCCCACTCCAATTTCATAGAGAAATCAACATGCCTCGGTTTGCTTTCCTGTGGCAGGAAATTTGCTTTCATTCCTTAGGTGGCCCTTTGGCTCAGAACAGCCCTCCCAGAAGGATTCAGGGATATTCAGCCCGATTAGTTGAGATCAGCCCTTCTCTCACTTTCATGGATGAAACCAACTGGGCAAAGAGCCGTTCTAAGCTGGGGACCATGGTGTCTTTCCCTAGTCTACACTGAAACAGCACCCTGAGGGAAACGAGCTGCTGGCGTTTGGTAGCAAAATCTCCTATTCTGAAGAGAAACATTTCGTTGTAAGCGGGTTGCATCAGCCTTTCCACATTTTCTCAACTGGCTCTAAAGGAGGGCAGTCAGTTGGCAGACTTACTTGAGGCACTGCTTCCAAGGCTGGAAACTTTGCTTTCATTCCTTAGGTGGCACACTGGCTCAGTAGTGCCTACCCCAAGGATTCAGTGATGTGCAGCCCGATTAGTTGAGATCAGCCCTTCTGGTTCTCTCATGGACGAAACCATCTGGGCAAAGAGCTGTTCTAAGCTGGGGACCATGGTGTCTTTCCCTAGTCTACACAGAAACAGCATTCTGAGTGAGAAGAGCTGCTGGCGTTTGGTAGCACAATCTCCTATTCTGAAGAGAAACATTTCGTTGTAAGCGTGTTGCATCAGCCTTGCCACATTTTCTCAACTGGCTATGAAAGAGTGTAGTCATTTAGCAGACTTACTTGAGACCCTGCTTCCCAGGCAGGAAACTTTGCTTTCATTCCTTAGGTGGCCTTTTGGCTCAGAACAGCCCTCCCAGAAGGAATCAGGGATTTCCAGCCGGATTAGTTGAGATCAGCCCTTCTGGCTCTTTCATGGATGAAACCAACTGGGCAAAGAGCCATTCTAAGCTGGGGACCATGATGTCTTTCCTTAATCTACATAGAAACAGCATTGTGAGTGAGACGAGCTGCTGGCGTTTGGTAGCAAAATCTCCTATTCTGGAGAGAAACATTTCGTTGTAAGCAGGTTGCATCACCCTTGTCACATTTTCTTAACTGGATATAAAGGAGGGCAGTCAATAGGCGTCACCCTTCAAGCCCACTCCAATTTCACAGAGAAAACTCCAGGCCTTGCTGTGCTTTCCTGTGGCATGGAAACTGCTTTCATTCCTCAGGTGGCACTTTGGCTCAGAACTGCCCTACCCCAAGGATTCACGGATGTGCAGCCCGATTGGTTGAGATCAGCCCTTCTGGTTCTCTCATGGATGAAACCCTCTGGGAAAGGAGCCATTCTAAGCTGGGGACCATGGTGTCTTTCCCTAGTCTACACAGAAACAGCATTCTTAGGGAGACGAGCTGCTGGCGTTGGTAACACAATCTCCTATTCTAAAGAGAAACATTTCGTTGTAAGCGGGTTGCATCAGCCTTGCTACATTTTCTCAACTGGCTATAAAGGAGGGCAGTCAGTTGGCAGACTTACTTGAGGCACTGCTTCCAAGGCTGGAAACTTTGCTTTCATTCCTTAGGTGGCACACTGACTCAGTAATGCCTACCCCAAGGATTCAGATATGTGCAGCCTGTATACTTGAGATCAGCCCTTCTGGTTCTCTGATGGATGAAACCATCTGGGCAAAGAGCCGTTCTAAGCTGGGGACTATGGTGTCTTTCCCTAGTCTACACAGAAACAGCATCCTGAGGGAGACGAGCTGCTGGTGTTTGATAGCAAACTCTCCTATTCTGAAGAGAAATATTTCGTTGTAAGAGGGTTCCATCAGCCTTGCCACATTTTCTCAAATGGCTATAAAGTAGGGCAGTCATTTAGCAGACTTACTTGAGACCCCGCTTCCCAGGCTGGAAACTTTGCTTTCATTCCTTAGGTGGCACATTGTCTCAGGAGTGCCTACCCCAAGGATTCAGGATGTGCAGCCCGATTAGTAGAGATCAGCCCTTCTGGCTATTTAATGGATGAAATCAACTGGGCAAAGAGCCGTTCTAAGCTGGGGACCATGGTGTCTTTCCCTAGTCTACACAGAAACAGCACCCTGAGGGAGACGAGCTGCTGGCGTTTGGTAGCACAATCTCCTATTCTGAAGAGAAACAATTCGTTGTAAGCGGGTTGCATTAGCCTTGCCACATTTTCTCAACTGGCTATAAAGGAGGGCAGTCAGTAGGCCTCACCCTTCAAACCCACTTCAATTTCATAGAGAAATCAAGAGGCCTCGGTGTGCTTTCCTGTGGCAGGAAATTTGCTTTCATTCCTTAGGTTGCCCTTTGGCTCAGAACAGCCCTCCCAGAAGGATTCAGGGATGTGCAGCCCGAGTAGTTGAGATCAGCCCTTCTGGCTCTTTCATGGATGAAACCAACTGGGCAAAGAGCCGTTTTAAGCTGGGGACCATGTTGTCTTTCCCTAGTTTACACAGAAACAGCACCCTGAGGGAGAAGAGCTGCTGGCGTTTGGTAGCAAAATCTCCTATTCTGAAGAGAAACATTTCGTTGTAAGCAGGTTGCATCAGCCTTGTCACATTTTCTCAATTGGCTATAAAGGAGGGCACTCAGCTGACAGACTTACTTCGGGCACTGCTTCCCAGGCCTGAAACTTTGCTTTCATTCCTTAGGTGGCACATTGGCTCAGGAGTGCCTACCAAAAGGATTCAGGGATGTGCAGCCCGCTTAGTAGAGGTCAGCCCTTCTCTCTCTTTCATAGATGAAACCAACGGACAAAGAGCCGTTTTAAGCTGGGGACCTTCGTGTCTTTCCCTAGTCTACACAGAAACAGTACTCTGAGGGAGACGAGCTGCTGGTGTTTGATAGCAAAATCTCCTATTCTGAAGAGAAACATTTCGTTGTAAGCGGGTTGCATCAGCCTTGTCACATTTTCTCAAGTGGATATAAAGGAGGGCAGTCAATAGGCGTCACCCTCCAAGCCCACTCCAATTTCATAGAGAAAACTCCAGGCCTTGCTGTGCTTTCCTGTGGCAAGGAAACTTCTTTTATTCCTCAGGTGGCACTTTGGCTCAGAACAGCCCTACCCCAGGGATTCACGGATTTGCAGCCCGATTGGTTGAGATCAGCCCTTATGGTTGTCTCATGGATGAAACCATCTGGGAAAAGAGCCATTCTTACCTGGGGACCATGGTGTCTTTCCCTAGTCTACACAGAAACACCATTCTTAGGGAGAGGAGCTGCTGGCGCTGGTGGCACAATCTCCTATTCTGAAGAGAAACATTACGTTGTAAGTGGGTTGCGTCAGCCTTGCCACATTTTCTCAACTGGCTATAAAGGAGGGCAGTCAGTAGGCCTCACCCTTCAAGCCGACTCCAATTTCATTGAGAAATCAACAGGCCTCGGTGTGCTTTCCTGTGGCAGGAAATTTGCTTTCATTCCTTAGGTGGCCCTTTGGCTCAGAACAGCCCTCCCAGAAGGATTCAGGGATGTGCAGCCCGATTAGTTGAGATCAGCCCTTCTGGCTCTTTCATGGATGAAACCAAGTTGGCAAAGAGCATTCTACGCTGGGGACCATGGTGTCTTTCCTTAGTCTACACAGAAACAGCACTCTGAGTGAGACGAGCTGCTGGCGTTTGGTAGCAAAATCTCCTATTCTGGAGCAAAACATTTCGTTGTAAGCGGGTTGCATCAGCCTTGTCACATTTTCTCAACTGGATATAAAGGAGGGCAGTCAATAGGCGTCACCCTCCAAGCCCACTCCAATTTCATAGAGAAAACTCCAGGCCTTGCTGTGCTTTCCTGTGGCAAGGAAACTGCTTTCATTCCTCAGGTGACACTTTGGCTCAGACCTGCCCTACCCCAAGGATTCACGGATGTGCAGCACGATTAGTTGAGATCAGCCCTTCTGGTTCTCTCATGGATGAAACCATCTGGGCAAAGAGCCATTCTAAGCTGGGGACCATGGTGTCTTTCCCTAGTCTACACAGAAACAGCATTCTTAGGGAGACGAGCTGCTGGAGTTTGGTAGCAGAATCTCCTATTCTGAAGAGTAACACTTCGTTGTAAGCGGGTTGCATCAGCCTTGCCACATTTTATCAGTTGGCTATAAAGGAGGGCAGTCATTTAGCAGACTTACTTGAGACTCTGCTTCCCAGGCTGGAAACTTTGCTTTCATTCCTTAGGTGGCACATTGGCTCAGGACTGCCTTGACCCAAGTATTCAGGGATTTGCAGTCCGATTAGTTGAGATCGGCCTTTCTGGCTCTTTAATGGATGAAACCAACTGGGCAAAGAGACGTTCTAAGCTGGGGACCATGGTGTCTTTCCCTAGTCTACATAGAAATAGCACTCTGAGGGAGACGAGCTGCTGGCGTTTGGTAGCACAATCTCCTATTCTGCAGTGAATCATTTCGTTGTAAGCGGGATGCATCAGTCTTGCCACATTTTCTCAACTGGATATAAAGGAGGGCAGTCAATAGGCGTCACCCTCCAAGCCCACTCCAATTTCATAGAGAAAACTCGAGGCCTTGCTGTGCTTTCCTGTGGCAAGGAAACTGCTTTCATTCCTCAGGTGACACTTTGGCTCAGAACTGCCCTACCCCAAGCATTCATGGATGTGCAGCACGATTAGTTGAGATCAGCCCTTCTGGTTCTCTCATGGATGAAACCATCTGGGCAAAGAGCCGTTCTAAGATGGGGACCATGGTGCCTTTCCCTAGTCTACACAGAAACAGCATTCTGAGGGAGAGGAGCTGCTGGCGTTTGGTAGCACAATATCCTATTCTGAAGAGAAACATTTCGTTGTAAGCGGGTTGCATCAGCCTTGCCACATTTTCTCAACTGGCTACAAAGGAGGGCAGTCAGTAGGCCTCACCCTTCAAGCCCGCTCCTATTTCATAGAGAAATCAACAGGCCTCGGTGTGCTTTCCTGTGGCAGGAAATTTGCTTTCATTCCTTAGGTGGCCCTTTGGCTCAGAACAGCCCTCCCAGAAGGATTCCGGGATGTGCAGCCCGATTAGTTGAGATCAGCCCTTCTGGCTCTTTCATGGATGAGACCAACTGGGCAAAGAGCCGTTCTAAGCTGGGGACCATGGTGTCTTTCCCTAGTCTACACAGAAAGAGCACTCTGAGGGAGACGAGCTGGTGGCGTTTGGTAGTAAAATCTCCTATTCTGAAGAGAAATATTTCGTTGTAAGCGGGTTTCATCAGACTTGCCACATTTTCTCAACTGGCTATAAAGGAGGGCAGTCAGTTCGCCAGCTTATTTGAGGCCCTGCTTCCCAGGTTGGAAACTTTGCTTTCATTCCTTAGGTGGCACATTCCCTCAGGAGTGTCTACCCCAAGGATTCAGGGATGTGCAGCCCGATTAGTTGAGATCAGCCCTTCTGGCTGTTCCATGGATGAAACCAACTGAGCAAAGAGCCGTTCTAAGCTGGGGACCATGGTGTCTTTCCCTAATCTGCACAGAAACAGCATTCTGAGTGAGACGAGCTGCTGGCGTTTGGTAGCAAAATCTCCTATTGTGAAGAGAAACATTTCATTGTAAGCGGGTTGCCTCAGCCTTGTCACATTTTCTCAACTGGATATAAAGGAGGGCAGTCAGTAGGCGTCACCTTTGAAGCCCACTCCAATTTCATAGAGAAAACGCCTGGCCTTGGTGTGCTTTCCTGTGGCAAGGAAACTGCTTTCATTCCTTAGGTTGCACCTTGGCTCAGAACTGCCCTATCCCAAGGATTCAGGGATGTGCAGCCCGATTAGTTGAGATCAGCCCTTCTGGCTCTTCCATGGATGAAACCAACTGAGCAAAGAGCCGTTCTAAGCTGGGGACCATGGTGTCTTTCCCTAGTCTACATAGAAATAGCACTCTGAGGGAGACGAGCTGCTGGCGTTTGGTAGCACAATCTCCTATTCTGCAGTGAATCATTTCGTTGTAAGCGGGATGCATCAGTCTTGCCACATTTTCTCAACTGGATATAAAGGAGGGCAGTCAATAGGCGTCACCCTCCAAGCCCACTCCAATTTCATAGAGAAAACTCGAGGCCTTGCTGTGCTTTCCTGTGGCAAGGAAACTGCTTTCATTCCTCAGGTGACACTTTGGCTCAGAACTGCCCTACCCCAAGCATTCATGGATGTGCAGCACGATTAGTTGAGATCAGCCCTTCTGGTTCTCTCATGGATGAAACCATCTGGGCAAAGAGCCGTTCTAAGATGGGGACCATGGTGCCTTTCCCTAGTCTACACAGAAACAGCATTCTGAGGGAGAGGAGCTGCTGGCGTTTGGTAGCACAATATCCTATTCTGAAGAGAAACATTTCGTTGTAAGCGGGTTGCATCAGCCTTGCCACATTTTCTCAACTGGCTACAAAGGAGGGCAGTCAGTAGGCCTCACCCTTCAAGCCCACTCCTATTTCATAGAGAAATCAACAGGCCTCGGTGTGCTTTCCTGTGGCAGGAAATTTGCTTTCATTCCTTAGGTGGCCCTTTGGCTCAGAACAGCCCTCCCAGAAGGATTCCGGGATGTGCAGCCCGATTAGTTGAGATCAGCCCTTCTGGCTCTTTCATGGATGAGACCAACTGGGCAAAGAGCCGTTCTAAGCTGGGGACCATGGTGTCTTTCCCTAGTCTACACAGAAAGAGCACTCTGAGGGAGACGAGCTGGTGGCGTTTGGTAGTAAAATCTCCTATTCTGAAGAGAAACATTTCGTTGTAAGCGGGTTTCATCAGACTTGCCACATTTTCTCAACTGGCTATAAAGGAGGGCAGTCAGTTCGCCAGCTTATTTGAGGCCCTGCTTCCCAGGCTGGAAACTTTGCTTTCATTCCTTAGGTGGCACATTCCCTCAGGAGTGTCTACCCCAAGGATTCAGGGATGTGCAGCCCGATTAGTTGAGATCAGCCCTTCTGGCTCTTCCATGGATGAAACCAACTGAGCAAAGAGCCGTTCTAAGCTGGGGACCATGGTGTCTTTCCCTAATCTGCACAGAAACAGCATTCTGAGTGAGACGAGCTGCTGGCGTTTGGTAGCAAAATCTCCTATTGTGAAGAGAAACATTTCATTGTAAGCGGGTTGCCTCAGCCTTGTCACATTTTCTCAACTGGATATAAAGGAGGGCAGTCAGTAGGCGTCACCTTTGAAGCCCACTCCAATTTCATAGAGAAAACGCCTGGCCTTGGTGTGCTTTCCTGTGGCAAGGAAACTGCTTTCATTCCTTAGGTTGCACCTTGGCTCAGAACTGCCCTATCCCAAGGATTCAGGGATGTGCAGCCCGATTAGTTGAGATCAGCCCTTCTGGCTCTTCCATGGATGAAACCAACTGAGCAAAGAGCCGTTCTAAGCTGGGGACCATGGTGTCTTTCCTTAATCTACACAGAAACAGCATTCTGAGTGAGACGAGCTGCTGGCGTTTGGTAGCAAAATCTCCTATTCTGGAGAGAAACATTTCATTGTAAGCGGGTGGCATCAGCCTTGTCACATTTTCTCAAGTGGATATAAAGGAGGGCAGTCAATAGGCGTCACCCTCCAAGCCATTCCAATTTCATAGAGAAAACTCCAGGCCTTGCTGTGCTTTCCTGTGGTAAGGAAACTGCTTTCATTCCTCAGGTGGCACTTTGGCTCAGAACTGCCCTACCCCAAGGATTCATGGATGTGCAGCCCGATTGGTTGAGATCAGCCCTTCTGGTTCTCTCATGGATGAAACCATCTGGGCAAAGAGCCATTCTAAGCTGGGGACCATGGTGTCTTTCCCTAGTCTACACAGAAACAGCATTCTTAGGGAGACGAGCTGCTGGCGTTGGTAGCACAATCTCCTATTCTGAAGAGAAACATATCGTTGTAAGTGGGTTGCATCAGCCTTGCCACATTTTCTCAACTGGCTATAAAGGAGGGCAGTCAGTTGGCGGAATTACTTTAGGCACTGCTTCCAAGGCTGGAAACTTTGCTTTCATTCCTTAGGTGGCACACTGTCTCAGTAGTGCCAACCCCAAGGATTCAGGGATGTGCAGCCTGTATAGTTGAGATCAGCCATTCTGGTTCTCTCATGGATGAAACCATCTGGGCAAAGAGCCGTTCTAAGCTGCGGACCATGGTGTCTTTCCCTACTCTACACAGAAACAGCACCCTGAGGGATACGACCTGCTGGCGTTTGACAGCAAAATCTCCTATTCTGAAGAGAAACATTTCGTTGTAATAGGGTTCCATCAACCTTGCCACATTTTCTCAAATGGCTATAAAGTAGGGCAGTCATTTAGCAGACTTACTTGAGACACTGCTTCCCAGGCTGGAAACTTTGCTTTCATTCCTTAGGTGGCACTTCGGCTCGGAATGCCTACCCCAAGGATTCAGGTATGTGCAGGCCGATTAGTAGCGATCAGCCCTTCTTGCTCTTTCATGGATGAAAGCAACTGGGCAAGAGCCGTTCTAAGCTGGGGACCTTCGGGTCTTTCCCTAGTCTACACAGAAACAGCACTCTGAGGGAGACGAGCTGCTGGCGTTTGATAGCAAAATCTCCTATTCTGAAGAGAAACATTTTGTTGTAAGAGGGTTTCATCAGCCTTGCCACATTTTCTCAAATGGCTATAAAGGAGGGCAGTCTTTTAGCAGACTTACTTCAGGCCCTGCTTCCCAGGCTGTAAACTTTGCTTTCATTCCTTAGGTGGCACATTGGCTCAGGACTGCCCTACCCCAAGTATTCAGGGATTTGTAGCCCGATTAGTTGAGATCAGCCCTTCTGGCTCTCTCATGGATGAAACCAACTGGGCAAAGAGCCGTTCTAAGCTGGGGACCATAGTGTCTTTCCCTAGTTTACACAGAACAGCATGCTGAGGGAGACGAGCTGTTGGCGTTTGAAAGAAAAATCTCCTATTCTGAAGAGAAACATTTCGTTGTAAGCGGGTTGCATCAGTCTTTCCACATTTTCTCAACTGGCTATAAATGAGGGCAGTCAGTAGGCCTCACCCTTCAAGCCCACTCCAATTTCATAGAGAAATCAACATGCCTCGGTGTGCTTTCCTGTGGCAGGAAATTTGCTTTCATTCCTTAGGTGGCCCTTTGGCTCAGAACAGCCCTCCCAGAAGGATTCAGGGATATTCAGCCCGATTAGTTGAGATCAGCCCTTCTCTCACTTTCATGGATGAAACCAACTGGGCAAAGAGCCGTTCTAAGCTGGGGACCATGGTGTCTTTCCCTAGTCTACACTGAAACAGCACCCTGAGGGAAACGAGCTGCTGGCGTTTGGTAGCAAAATCTCCTATTCTGAAGAGAAACATTTCGTTGTAAGCGGGTTGCATCAGCCTTTCCACATTTTCTCAACTGGCTCTAAAGGAGGGCAGTCAGTTGGCAGACTTACTTGAGGCACTGCTTCCAAGGCTGGAAACTTTGCTTTCATTCCTTAGGTGGCACACTGGCTCAGTAGTGCCTACCCCAAGGATTCAGTGATGTGCAGCCCGATTAGTTGAGATCAGCCCTTCTGGTTCTCTCATGGACGAAACCATCTGGGCAAAGAGCTGTTCTAAGCTGGGGACCATGGTGTCTTTCCCTAGTGTACACAGAAACAGCATTCTGAGTGAGAAGAGCTGCTGGCGTTTGGTAGCACAATCTCCTATTCTGAAGAGAAACATTTCGTTGTAAGCGTGTTGCATCAGCCTTGCCACATTTTCTCAACTGGCTATGAAAGAGTGTAGTCATTTAGCAGACTTACTTGAGACCCTGCTTCCCAGGCAGGAAACTTTGCTTTCATTCCTTAGGTGGCCTTTTGGCTCAGAACAGCCCTCCCAGAAGGAATCAGGGATTTCCAGCCGGATTAGTTGAGATCAGCCCTTCTGGCTCTTTCATGGATGAAACCAACTGGGCAAAGAGCCATTCTAAGCTGGGGACCATGATGTCTTTCCTTAATCTACACAGAAACAGCATTGTGAGTGAGACGAGCTGCTGGCGTTTGGTAGCAAAATCTCCTATTCTGGAGAGAAACATTTCGTTGTAAGCGGGTTGCATCACCCTTGTCACATTTTCTCAACTGGATATAAAGGAGGGCAGTCAATAGGCGTCACCCTCCAAGCCCACTCCAATTTCACAGAGAAAACTCCAGGCCTTGCTGTGCTTTCCTGTGGCATGGAAACTGCTTTCATTCCTCAGGTGGCACTTTGGCTCAGAACTGCCCTACCCCAAGGATTCACGGATGTGCAGCCCGATTGGTTGAGATCAGCCCTTCTGGTTCTCTCATGGATGAAACCCTCTGGGAAAGGAGCCATTCTAAGCTGGGGACCATGGTGTCTTTCCCTAGTCTACACAGAAACAGCATTCTTAGGGAGACGAGCTGCTGGCGTTGGTAACACAATCTCCTATTCTAAAGAGAAACATTTCGTTGTAAGCGGGTTGCATCAGCCTTGCTACATTTTCTCAACTGGCTATAAAGGAGGGCAGTCAGTTGGCAGACTTACTTGAGGCACTGCTACCAAGACTGGAAACTTTGCTTTCATTCCTTAGGTGGCACACTGACTCAGTAATGCCTACCCCAAGGATTCAGATATGTGCAGCCTGTATACTTGAGATCAGCCCTTCTGGTTCTCTGATGGATGAAACCATCTGGGCAAAGAGCCGTTCTAAGCTGGGGACTATGGTGTCTTTCCCTAGTCTACACAGAAACAGCATCCTGAGGGAGACGAGCTGCTGGCGTTTGATAGCAAAATCTCCTATTCTGAAGAGAAATATTTCGTTGTAAGAGGGTTCCATCAGCCTTGCCACATTTTCTCAAATGGCTATAAAGTAGGGGAGTCATTTAGCAGACTTACTTGAGACCCTGCTTCCCAGGCTGGAAACTTTGCTTTCATTCCTTAGGTGGCACATTGTCTCAGGAGTGCCTACCCCAAGGATTCAGGATGTGCAGCCCGATTAGTAGAGATCAGCCCTTCTGGCTATTTAATGGATGAAATCAACTGGGCAAAGAGCCGTTCTAAGCTGGGGACCATGGTGTCTTTCCCTAGTCTACACAGAAACAGCACCCTGAGGGAGACGAGCTGCTGGCGTTTGGTAGCACAATCTCCTATTCTGAAGAGAAACATTTCGTTGTAAGCGGGTTGCATTAGCCTTGCCACATTTTCTCAACTGGCTATAAAGGAGGGCAGTCAGTAGGCCTCACCCTTCAAACCCACTTCAGTTTCATAGAGAAATCAAGAGGCCTCGGTGTGCTTTCCTGTGGCAGGAAATTTGCTTTCATTCCTTAGGTTGCCCTTTGGCTCAGAACAGCCCTCCCAGAAGGATTCAGGGATGTGCAGCCCGATTAGTTGAGATCAGCCCTTCTGGTTCTTTCATGGATGAAACCAACTGGGCAAAGAGCCGTTTTAAGCTGGGGACCATGTTGTCTTTCCCTAGTTTACACAGAAACAGC
Organism: Balaenoptera physalus; assembly: GCF_965194825.1. Taxonomy (NCBI): domain Eukaryota; kingdom Metazoa; phylum Chordata; class Mammalia; order Artiodactyla; family Balaenopteridae; genus Balaenoptera; species Balaenoptera physalus. The sequence goes on along the minus strand of NW_028124335.1, from coordinate 24,073 downwards.
ACCCTGAGGGAGAAGAGCTGCTGGCGTTTGGTAGCAAAATCTCCTATTCTGAAGAGAAACATTTCGTTGTAAGCAGGTTGCATCAGCCTTGTCACATTTTCTCAATTGGCTATAAAGGAGGGCACTCAGCTGACAGACTTACTTCGGGCACTGCTTCCCAGGCCTGAAACTTTGCTTTCATTCCTTAGGTGGCACATTGGCTCAGGAGTGCCTACCAAAAGGATTCAGGGATGTGCAGCCCGCTTAGTAGAGGTCAGCCCTTCTCTCTCTTTCATAGATGAAACCAACGGACAAAGAGCCATTTTAAGCTGGGGACCTTCGTGTCTTTCCCTAGTCTACACAGAAACAGTACTCTGAGGGAGACGAGCTGCTGGTGTTTGATAGCAAAATCTCCTATTCTGAAGAGAAACATTTCGTTGTAAGCGGGTTGCATCAGCCTTGTCACATTTTCTCAAGTGGATATAAAGGAGGGCAGTCAATAGGCGTCACCCTCCAAGCCCACTCCAATTTCATAGAGAAAACTCCAGGCCTTGCTGTGCTTTCCTGTGGCAAGGAAACTTCTTTTATTCCTCAGGTGGCACTTTGGCTCAGAACAGCCCTACCCCAGGGATTCACGGATTTGCAGCCCGATTGGTTGAGATCAGCCCTTATGGTTGTCTCATGGATGAAACCATCTGGGAAAAGAGCCATTCTTACCTGGGGACCATGGTGTCTTTCCCTAGTCTACACAGAAACACCATTCTTAGGGAGAGGAGCTGCTGGCGCTGGTGGCACAATCTCCTATTCTGAAGAGAAACATTTCGTTGTAAGTGGGTTGCATCAGCCTTGCCACATTTTCTCAACTGGCTATAAAGGAGGGCAGTCAGTAGGCCTCACCCTTCAAGCCGACTCCAATTTCATTGAGAAATCAACAGGCCTCGGTGTGCTTTCCTGTGGCAGGAAATTTGCTTTCATTCCTTAGGTGGCCCTTTGGCTCAGAACAGCCCTCCAGAAGGATTCAGGGATGTGCAGCCCGATTAGTTGAGATCAGCCCTTCTGGCTCTTTCATGGATGAAACCAACTGGGCAAAGAGCCATTCTAAGCTGGGGACCATGATGTCTTTCCTTAATCTACACAGAAACAGCATTGTGAGTGAGACGAGCTGCTGGCGTTTGGTAGCAAAATCTCCTATTCTGGAGAGAAACATTTCGTTGTAAGCGGGTTGCATCACCCTTGTCACATTTTCTCAACTGGATATAAAGGAGGGCAGTCAATAGGCGTCACCCTCCAAGCCCACTCCAATTGCACAGAGAAAACTCCAGGCCTTGCTGTGCTTTCCTGTGGCATGGAAACTGCTTTCATTCCTCAGGTGGCACTTTGGCTCAGAACTGCCCTACCCCAAGGATTCACGGATGTGCAGCCCGATTGGTTGAGATCAGCCCTTCTGGTTCTCTCATGGATGAAACCCTCTGGGAAAGGAGCCATTCTAAGCTGGGGACCATGGTGTCTTTCCCTAGTCTACACAGAAACAGCATTCTTAGGGAGACGAGCTGCTGGCGTTGGTAACACAATCTCCGATTCTAAAGAGAAACATTTCGTTGTAAGCGGGTTGCATCAGCCTTGCTACATTTTCTCAACTGGCTATAAAGGAGGGCAGTCAGTTGGCAGACTTACTTGAGGCACTGCTTCCAAGGCTGGAAACTTTGCTTTCATTCCTTAGGTGGCACACTGACTCAGTAATGCCTACCCCAAGGATTCAGATATGTGCAGCCTGTATACTTGAGATCAGCCCTTCTGGTTCTCTGATGGATGAAACCATCTGGGCAAAGAGCCGTTCTAAGCTGGGGACTATGGTGTCTTTCCCTAGTCTACACAGAAACAGCATCCTGAGGGAGACGAGCTGCTGGCGTTTGATAGCAAAATCTCCTATTCTGAAGAGAAATATTTCGTTGTAAGAGGGTTCCATCAGCCTTGCCACATTTTCTCAAATGGCTATAAAGTAGGGCAGTCATTTAGCAGACTTACTTGAGACCCCGCTTCCCAGGCTGGAAACTTTGCTTTCATTCCTTAGGTGGCACATTGTCTCAGGAGTGCCTACCCCAAGGATTCAGGATGTGCAGCCCGATTAGTAGAGATCAGCCCTTCTGGCTATTTAATGGATGAAATCAACTGGGCAAAGAGCCGTTCTAAGCTGGGGACCATGGTGTCTTTCCCTAGTCTACACAGAAACAGCACCCTGAGGGAGACGAGCTGCTGGCGTTTGGTAGCACAATCTCCTATTCTGAAGAGAAACATTTCGTTGTAAGCGGGTTGCATTAGCCTTGCCACATTTTCTCAACTGGCTATAAAGGAGGGCAGTCAGTAGGCCTCACCCTTCAAACCCACTTCAATTTCATAGAGAAATCAAGAGGCCTCGGTGTGCTTTCCTGTGGCAGGAAATTTGCTTTCATTCCTTAGGTTGCCCTTTGGCTCAGAACAGCCCTCCCAGAAGGATTCCGGGATGTGCAGCCCGATTAGTTGAGATCAGCCCTTCTGGCTCTTTCATGGATGAAACCAACTGGGCAAAGAGCCGTTTTAAGCTGGGGACCATGTTGTCTTTCCCTAGTTTACACAGAAACAGCACCCTGAGGGAGAAGAGCTGCTGGCGTTTGGTAGCAAAATCTCCTATTCTGAAGAGAAACATTTCGTTGTAAGCAGGTTGCATCAGCCTTGTCACATTTTCTCAATTGGCTATAAAGGAGGGCACTCAGCTGACAGACTTACTTCGGGCACTGCTTCCCAGGCCTGAAACTTTGCTTTCATTCCTTAGGTGGCACATTGGCTCAGGAGTGCCTACCAAAAGGATTCAGGGATGTGCAGCCCGCTTAGTAGAGGTCAGCCCTTCTCTCTCTTTCATAGATGAAACCAACGGACAAAGAGCCGTTTTAAGCTGGGGACCTTCGTGTCTTTCCCTAGTCTACACAGAAACAGTACTCTGAGGGAGACGAGCTGCTGGTGTTTGATAGCAAAATCTCCTATTCTGAAGAGAAACATTTCGTTGTAAGCGGGTTGCATCAGCCTTGTCACATTTTCTCAAGTGGATATAAAGGAGGGCAGTCAATAGGCCTCACCCTCCAAGCCCACTCCAATTTCATAGAGAAAACTCCAGGCCTTGCTGTGCTTTCCTGTGGCAAGGAAACTTCTTTTATTCCTCAGGTGGCACTTTGGCTCAGAACAGCCCTACCCCAGGGATTCACGGATTTGCAGCCCGATTGGTTGAGATCAGCCCTTATGGTTGTCTCATGGATGAAACCATCTGGGAAAAGAGCCATTCTTACCTGGGGACCATGGTGTCTTTCCCTAGTCTACACAGAAACACCATTCTTAGGGAGAGGAGCTGCTGGCGCTGGTGGCACAATCTCCTATTCTGAAGAGAAACATTTCGTTGTAAGTGGGATGCATCAGCCTTGCCACATTTTCTCAACTGGCTATAAAGGAGGGCAGTCAGTAGGCCTCACCCTTCAAGCCGACTCCAATTTCATTGAGAAATCAACAGGCCTCGGTGTGCTTTCCTGTGGCAGGAAATTTGCTTTCATTCCTTAGGTGGCCCTTTGGCTCAGAACAGCCCTCCCAGAAGGATTCAGGGATGTGCAGCCCGATTAGTTGAGATCAGCCCTTCTGGCTCTTTCATGGATGAAACCAAGTTGGCAAAGAGCATTCTACGCTGGGGACCATGGTGTCTTTCCTTAGTCTACACAGAAACAGCACTCTGAGTGAGACGAGCTGCTGGCGTTTGGTAGCAAAATCTCCTATTCTGGAGCAAAACATTTCGTTGTAAGCGGGTTGCATCAGCCTTGTCACATTTTCTCAACTGGATATAAAGGAGGGCAGTCAATAGGCGTCACCCTCCAAGCCCACTCCAATTTCATAGAGAAAACTCCAGGCCTTGCTGTGCTTTCCTGTGGCAAGGAAACTGCTTTCATTCCTCAGGTGACACTTTGGCTCAGACCTGCCCTACCCCAAGGATTCACGGATGTGCAGCACGATTAGTTGAGATCAGCCCTTCTGGTTCTCTCATGGATGAAACCATCTGGGCAAAGAGCCATTCTAAGCTGGGGACCATGGTGTCTTTCCCTAGTCTACACAGAAACAGCATTCTTAGGGAGACGAGCTGCTGGAGTTTGGTAGCAGAATCTCCTATTCTGAAGAGTAACACTTCGTTGTAAGCGGGTTGCATCAGCCTTGCCACATTTTATCAGTTGGCTATAAAGGAGGGCAGTCATTTAGCAGACTTGCTTGAGACTCTGCTTCCCAGGCTGGAAACTTTGCTTTCATTCCTTAGGTGGCACATTGGCTCAGGACTGCCTTAACCCAAGTATTCAGGGATTTGCAGTCCGATTAGTTGAGATCGGCCTTTCTGGCTCTTTAATGGATGAAACCAACTGGGCAAAGAGACGTTCTAAGCTGGGGACCATGGTGTCTTTCCCTAGTCTACATAGAAATAGCACTCTGAGGGAGACGAGCTGCTGGCGTTTGGTAGCACAATCTCCTATTCTGCAGTGAAACATTTCGTTGTAAGCGGGATGCATCAGTCTTGCCACATTTTCTCAACTGGATATAAAGGAGGGCAGTCAATAGGCGTCACCCTCCAAGCCCACTCCAATTTCATAGAGAAAACTCCAGGCCTTGCTGTGCTTTCCTGTGGCAAGGAAACTGCTTTCATTCCTCAGGTGACACTTTGGCTCAGAACTGCCCTACCCCAAGCATTCACGGATGTGCAGCACGATTAGTTGAGATCAGCCCTTCTGGTTCTCTCATGGATGAAACCATCTGGGCAAAGAGCCTTTCTAAGATGGGGACCATGGTGCCTTTCCCTAGTCTACACAGAAACAGCATTCTGAGGGAGAGGAGCTGCTGGCGTTTGGTAGCACAATATCCTATTCTGAAGAGAAACATTTCGTTGTAAGCGGGTTGCATCAGCCTTGCCACATTTTCTCAACTGGCTATAAAGGAGGGCAGTCAGTAGGCCTCACCCTTCAAGCCCACTCCTATTTCATAGAGAAATCAACATGCCTCGGTGTGCTTTCCTGTGGCAGGAAATTTGCTTTCATTCCTTAGGTTGCCCTTTGGCTCAGAACAGCCCTCCCAGAAGGATTCAGGGATATTCAGCCCGATTAGTTGAGATCAGCCCTTCTCTCACTTTCATGGATGAAACCAACTGGGCAAAGAGCCGTTCTAAGCTGGGGACCATGGTGTCTTTCCCTAGTCTACACTGAAACAGCACCCTGAGGGAAACGAGCTGCTGGCGTTTGGTAGCAAAATCTCCTATTCTGAAGAGAAACATTTCGTTGTAAGCGGGTTGCATCAGCCTTTCCACATTTTCTCAACTGGCTCTAAAGGAGGGCAGTCAGTTGGCAGACTTACTTGAGGCACTGCTTCCAAGGCTGGGAACTTTGCTTTCATTCCTTAGGTGGCACACTGGCTCAGTAGTGCCTACCCCAAGGATTCAGTGATGTGCAGCCCGATTAGTTGAGATCAGCCCTTCTGGTTCTCTCATGGACGAAACCATCTGGGCAAAGAGCTGTTCTAAGCTGGGGACCATGGTGTCTTTCCCTAGTGTACACAGAAACAGCATTCTGAGTGAGAAGAGCTGCTGGCGTTTGGTAGCACAATCTCCTATTCTGAAGAGAAACATTTCGTTGTAAGCGTGTTGCATCAGCCTTGCCACATTTTCTCAACTGGCTATGAAAGAGTGTAGTCATTTAGCAGACTTACTTGAGACCCTGCTTCCCAGGCAGGAAACTTTGCTTTCATTCCTTAGGTGGCCTTTTGGCTCAGAACAGCCCTCCCAGAAGGAATCAGGGATTTCCAGCCGGATTAGTTGAGATCAGCCCTTCTGGCTCTTTCATGGATGAAACCAACTGGGCAAAGAGCCATTCTAAGCTGGGGACCATGATGTCTTTCCTTAATCTACACAGAAACAGCATTGTGAGTGAGACGAGCTGCTGGCGTTTGGTAGCAAAATCTCCTATTCTGGAGAGAAACATTTCGTTGTAAGCGGGTTGCATCACCCTTGTCACATTTTCTCAACTGGATATAAAGGAGGGCAGTCAATAGGCGTCACCCTCCAAGCCCACTCCAATTTCACAGAGAAAACTCCAGGCCTTGCTGTGCTTTCCTGTGGCATGGAAACTGCTTTCATTCCTCAGGTGGCACTTTGGCTCAGAACTGCCCTACCCCAAGGATTCACGGATGTGCAGCCCGATTGGTTGAGATCAGCCCTTCTGGTTCTCTCATGGATGAAACCCTCTGGGAAAGGAGCCATTCTAAGCTGGGGACCATGGTGTCTTTCCCTAGTCTACACAGAAACAGCATTCTTAGGGAGACGAGCTGCTGGCGTTGGTAACACAATCTCCTATTCTAAAGAGAAACATTTCGTTGTAAGCGGGTTGCATCAGCCTTGCTACATTTTCTCAACTGGCTATAAAGGAGGGCAGTCAGTTGGCAGACTTACTTGAGGCACTGCTACCAAGACTGGAAACTTTGCTTTCATTCCTTAGGTGGCACACTGACTCAGTAATGCCTACCCCAAGGATTCAGATATGTGCAGCCTGTATACTTGAGATCAGCCCTTCTGGTTCTCTGATGGATGAAACCATCTGGGCAAAGAGCCGTTCTAAGCTGGGGACTATGGTGTCTTTCCCTAGTCTACACAGAAACAGCATCCTGAGGGAGACGAGCTGCTGGCGTTTGATAGCAAAATCTCCTATTCTGAAGAGAAATATTTCGTTGTAAGAGGGTTCCATCAGCCTTGCCACATTTTCTCAAATGGCTATAAAGTAGGGGAGTCATTTAGCAGACTTACTTGAGACCCTGCTTCCCAGGCTGGAAACTTTGCTTTCATTCCTTAGGTGGCACATTGTCTCAGGAGTGCCTACCCCAAGGATTCAGGATGTGCAGCCCGATTAGTAGAGATCAGCCCTTCTGGCTATTTAATGGATGAAATCAACTGGGCAAAGAGCCGTTCTAAGCTGGGGACCATGGTGTCTTTCCCTAGTCTACACAGAAACAGCACCCTGAGGGAGACGAGCTGCTGGCGTTTGGTAGCACAATCTCCTATTCTGAAGAGAAACATTTCGTTGTAAGCGGGTTGCATTAGCCTTGCCACATTTTCTCAACTGGCTATAAAGGAGGGCAGTCAGTAGGCCTCACCCTTCAAACCCACTTCAGTTTCATAGAGAAATCAAGAGGCCTCGGTGTGCTTTCCTGTGGCAGGAAATTTGCTTTCATTCCTTAGGTTGCCCTTTGGCTCAGAACAGCCCTCCCAGAAGGATTCAGGGATGTGCAGCCCGATTAGTTGAGATCAGCCCTTCTGGTTCTTTCATGGATGAAACCAACTGGGCAAAGAGCCGTTTTAAGCTGGGGACCATGTTGTCTTTCCCTAGTTTACACAGAAACAGCACCCTGAGGGAGAAGAGCTGCTGGCGTTTGGTAGCAAAATCTCCTATTCTGAAGAGAAACATTTCGTTGTAAGCAGGTTGCATCAGCCTTGTCACATTTTCTCAATTGGCTATAAAGGAGGGCACTCAGCTGACAGACTTACTTCGGGCACTGCTTCCCAGGCCTGAAACTTTGCTTTCATTCCTTAGGTGGCACATTGGCTCAGGAGTGCCTACCAAAAGGATTCAGGGATGTGCAGCCCGCTTAGTAGAGGTCAGCCCTTCTCTCTCTTTCATAGATGAAACCAACGGACAAAGAGCCATTTTAAGCTGGGGACCTTCGTGTCTTTCCCTAGTCTACACAGAAACAGTACTCTGAGGGAGACGAGCTGCTGGTGTTTGATAGCAAAATCTCCTATTCTGAAGAGAAACATTTCGTTGTAAGCGGGTTGCATCAGCCTTGTCACATTTTCTCAAGTGGATATAAAGGAGGGCAGTCAATAGGCGTCACCCTCCAAGCCCACTCCAATTTCATAGAGAAAACTCCAGGCCTTGCTGTGCTTTCCTGTGGCAAGGAAACTTCTTTTATTCCTCAGGTGGCACTTTGGCTCAGAACAGCCCTACCCCAGGGATTCACGGATTTGCAGCCCGATTGGTTGAGATCAGCCCTTATGGTTGTCTCATGGATGAAACCATCTGGGAAAAGAGCCATTCTTACCTGGGGACCATGGTGTCTTTCCCTAGTCTACACAGAAACACCATTCTTAGGGAGAGGAGCTGCTGGCGCTGGTGGCACAATCTCCTATTCTGAAGAGAAACATTACGTTGTAAGTGGGTTGCGTCAGCCTTGCCACATTTTCTCAACTGGCTATAAAGGAGGGCAGTCAGTAGGCCTCACCCTTCAAGCCGACTCCAATTTCATTGAGAAATCAACAGGCCTCGGTGTGCTTTCCTGTGGCAGGAAATTTGCTTTCATTCCTTAGGTGGCCCTTTGGCTCAGAACAGCCCTCCCAGAAGGATTCAGGGATGTGCAGCCCGATTAGTTGAGATCAGCCCTTCTGGCTCTTTCATGGATGAAACCAAGTTGGCAAAGAGCATTCTACGCTGGGGACCATGGTGTCTTTCCTTAGTCTACACAGAAACAGCACTCTGAGTGAGACGAGCTGCTGGCGTTTGGTAGCAAAATCTCCTATTCTGGAGCAAAACATTTCGTTGTAAGCGGGTTGCATCAGCCTTGTCACATTTTCTCAACTGGATATAAAGGAGGGCAGTCAATAGGCGTCACCCTCCAAGCCCACTCCAATTTCATAGAGAAAACTCCAGGCCTTGCTGTGCTTTCCTGTGGCAAGGAAACTGCTTTCATTCCTCAGGTGACACTTTGGCTCAGACCTGCCCTACCCCAAGGATTCACGGATGTGCAGCACGATTAGTTGAGATCAGCCCTTCTGGTTCTCTCATGGATGAAACCATCTGGGCAAAGAGCCATTCTAAGCTGGGGACCATGGTGTCTTTCCCTAGTCTACACAGAAACAGCATTCTTAGGGAGACGAGCTGCTGGAGTTTGGTAGCAGAATCTCCTATTCTGAAGAGTAACACTTCGTTGTAAGCGGGTTGCATCAGCCTTGCCACATTTTATCAGTTGGCTATAAAGGAGGGCAGTCATTTAGCAGACTTACTTGAGACTCTGCTTCCCAGGCTGGAAACTTTGCTTTCATTCCTTAGGTGGCACATTGGCTCAGGACTGCCTTGACCCAAGTATTCAGGGATTTGCAGTCCGATTAGTTGAGATCGGCCTTTCTGGCTCTTTAATGGATGAAACCAACTGGGCAAAGAGACGTTCTAAGCTGGGGACCATGGTGTCTTTCCCTAGTCTACATAGAAATAGCACTCTGAGGGAGACGAGCTGCTGGCGTTTGGTAGCACAATCTCCTATTCTGCAGTGAATCATTTCGTTGTAAGCGGGATGCATCAGTCTTGCCACATTTTCTCAACTGGATATAAAGGAGGGCAGTCAATAGGCGTCACCCTCCAAGCCCACTCCAATTTCATAGAGAAAACTCGAGGCCTTGCTGTGCTTTCCTGTGGCAAGGAAACTGCTTTCATTCCTCAGGTGACACTTTGGCTCAGAACTGCCCTACCCCAAGCATTCATGGATGTGCAGCACGATTAGTTGAGATCAGCCCTTCTGGTTCTCTCATGGATGAAACCATCTGGGCAAAGAGCCGTTCTAAGATGGGGACCATGGTGCCTTTCCCTAGTCTACACAGAAACAGCATTCTGAGGGAGAGGAGCTGCTGGCGTTTGGTAGCACAATATCCTATTCTGAAGAGAAACATTTCGTTGTAAGCGGGTTGCATCAGCCTTGCCACATTTTCTCAACTGGCTACAAAGGAGGGCAGTCAGTAGGCCTCACCCTTCAAGCCCGCTCCTATTTCATAGAGAAATCAACAGGCCTCGGTGTGCTTTCCTGTGGCAGGAAATTTGCTTTCATTCCTTAGGTGGCCCTTTGGCTCAGAACAGCCCTCCCAGAAGGATTCCGGGATGTGCAGCCCGATTAGTTGAGATCAGCCCTTCTGGCTCTTTCATGGATGAGACCAACTGGGCAAAGAGCCGTTCTAAGCTGGGGACCATGGTGTCTTTCCCTAGTCTACACAGAAAGAGCACTCTGAGGGAGACGAGCTGGTGGCGTTTGGTAGTAAAATCTCCTATTCTGAAGAGAAATATTTCGTTGTAAGCGGGTTTCATCAGACTTGCCACATTTTCTCAACTGGCTATAAAGGAGGGCAGTCAGTTCGCCAGCTTATTTGAGGCCCTGCTTCCCAGGTTGGAAACTTTGCTTTCATTCCTTAGGTGGCACATTCCCTCAGGAGTGTCTACCCCAAGGATTCAGGGATGTGCAGCCCGATTAGTTGAGATCAGCCCTTCTGGCTGTTCCATGGATGAAACCAACTGAGCAAAGAGCCGTTCTAAGCTGGGGACCATGGTGTCTTTCCCTAATCTGCACAGAAACAGCATTCTGAGTGAGACGAGCTGCTGGCGTTTGGTAGCAAAATCTCCTATTGTGAAGAGAAACATTTCATTGTAAGCGGGTTGCCTCAGCCTTGTCACATTTTCTCAACTGGATATAAAGGAGGGCAGTCAGTAGGCGTCACCTTTGAAGCCCACTCCAATTTCATAGAGAAAACGCCTGGCCTTGGTGTGCTTTCCTGTGGCAAGGAAACTGCTTTCATTCCTTAGGTTGCACCTTGGCTCAGAACTGCCCTATCCCAAGGATTCAGGGATGTGCAGCCCGATTAGTTGAGATCAGCCCTTCTGGCTCTTCCATGGATGAAACCAACTGAGCAAAGAGCCGTTCTAAGCTGGGGACCATGGTGTCTTTCCCTAGTCTACATAGAAATAGCACTCTGAGGGAGACGAGCTGCTGGCGTTTGGTAGCACAATCTCCTATTCTGCAGTGAATCATTTCGTTGTAAGCGGGATGCATCAGTCTTGCCACATTTTCTCAACTGGATATAAAGGAGGGCAGTCAATAGGCGTCACCCTCCAAGCCCACTCCAATTTCATAGAGAAAACTCGAGGCCTTGCTGTGCTTTCCTGTGGCAAGGAAACTGCTTTCATTCCTCAGGTGACACTTTGGCTCAGAACTGCCCTACCCCAAGCATTCATGGATGTGCAGCACGATTAGTTGAGATCAGCCCTTCTGGTTCTCTCATGGATGAAACCATCTGGGCAAAGAGCCGTTCTAAGATGGGGACCATGGTGCCTTTCCCTAGTCTACACAGAAACAGCATTCTGAGGGAGAGGAGCTGCTGGCGTTTGGTAGCACAATATCCTATTCTGAAGAGAAACATTTCGTTGTAAGCGGGTTGCATCAGCCTTGCCACATTTTCTCAACTGGCTACAAAGGAGGGCAGTCAGTAGGCCTCACCCTTCAAGCCCACTCCTATTTCATAGAGAAATCAACAGGCCTCGGTGTGCTTTCCTGTGGCAGGAAATTTGCTTTCATTCCTTAGGTGGCCCTTTGGCTCAGAACAGCCCTCCCAGAAGGATTCCGGGATGTGCAGCCCGATTAGTTGAGATCAGCCCTTCTGGCTCTTTCATGGATGAGACCAACTGGGCAAAGAGCCGTTCTAAGCTGGGGACCATGGTGTCTTTCCCTAGTCTACACAGAAAGAGCACTCTGAGGGAGACGAGCTGGTGGCGTTTGGTAGTAAAATCTCCTATTCTGAAGAGAAACATTTCGTTGTAAGCGGGTTTCATCAGACTTGCCACATTTTCTCAACTGGCTATAAAGGAGGGCAGTCAGTTCGCCAGCTTATTTGAGGCCCTGCTTCCCAGGCTGGAAACTTTGCTTTCATTCCTTAGGTGGCACATTCCCTCAGGAGTGTCTACCCCAAGGATTCAGGGATGTGCAGCCCGATTAGTTGAGATCAGCCCTTCTGGCTCTTCCATGGATGAAACCAACTGAGCAAAGAGCCGTTCTAAGCTGGGGACCATGGTGTCTTTCCCTAATCTGCACAGAAACAGCATTCTGAGTGAGACGAGCTGCTGGCGTTTGGTAGCAAAATCTCCTATTGTGAAGAGAAACATTTCATTGTAAGCGGGTTGCCTCAGCCTTGTCACATTTTCTCAACTGGATATAAAGGAGGGCAGTCAGTAGGCGTCACCTTTGAAGCCCACTCCAATTTCATAGAGAAAACGCCTGGCCTTGGTGTGCTTTCCTGTGGCAAGGAAACTGCTTTCATTCCTTAGGTTGCACCTTGGCTCAGAACTGCCCTATCCCAAGGATTCAGGGATGTGCAGCCCGATTAGTTGAGATCAGCCCTTCTGGCTCTTCCATGGATGAAACCAACTGAGCAAAGAGCCGTTCTAAGCTGGGGACCATGGTGTCTTTCCTTAATCTACACAGAAACAGCATTCTGAGTGAGACGAGCTGCTGGCGTTTGGTAGCAAAATCTCCTATTCTGGAGAGAAACATTTCATTGTAAGCGGGTGGCATCAGCCTTGTCACATTTTCTCAAGTGGATATAAAGGAGGGCAGTCAATAGGCGTCACCCTCCAAGCCATTCCAATTTCATAGAGAAAACTCCAGGCCTTGCTGTGCTTTCCTGTGGTAAGGAAACTGCTTTCATTCCTCAGGTGGCACTTTGGCTCAGAACTGCCCTACCCCAAGGATTCATGGATGTGCAGCCCGATTGGTTGAGATCAGCCCTTCTGGTTCTCTCATGGATGAAACCATCTGGGCAAAGAGCCATTCTAAGCTGGGGACCATGGTGTCTTTCCCTAGTCTACACAGAAACAGCATTCTTAGGGAGACGAGCTGCTGGCGTTGGTAGCACAATCTCCTATTCTGAAGAGAAACATATCGTTGTAAGTGGGTTGCATCAGCCTTGCCACATTTTCTCAACTGGCTATAAAGGAGGGCAGTCAGTTGGCGGAATTACTTTAGGCACTGCTTCCAAGGCTGGAAACTTTGCTTTCATTCCTTAGGTGGCACACTGTCTCAGTAGTGCCAACCCCAAGGATTCAGGGATGTGCAGCCTGTATAGTTGAGATCAGCCATTCTGGTTCTCTCATGGATGAAACCATCTGGGCAAAGAGCCGTTCTAAGCTGCGGACCATGGTGTCTTTCCCTACTCTACACAGAAACAGCACCCTGAGGGATACGACCTGCTGGCGTTTGACAGCAAAATCTCCTATTCTGAAGAGAAACATTTCGTTGTAATAGGGTTCCATCAACCTTGCCACATTTTCTCAAATGGCTATAAAGTAGGGCAGTCATTTAGCAGACTTACTTGAGACACTGCTTCCCAGGCTGGAAACTTTGCTTTCATTCCTTAGGTGGCACTTCGGCTCGGAATGCCTACCCCAAGGATTCAGGTATGTGCAGGCCGATTAGTAGCGATCAGCCCTTCTTGCTCTTTCATGGATGAAAGCAACTGGGCAAGAGCCGTTCTAAGCTGGGGACCTTCGGGTCTTTCCCTAGTCTACACAGAAACAGCACTCTGAGGGAGACGAGCTGCTGGCGTTTGATAGCAAAATCTCCTATTCTGAAGAGAAACATTTTGTTGTAAGAGGGTTTCATCAGCCTTGCCACATTTTCTCAAATGGCTATAAAGGAGGGCAGTCTTTTAGCAGACTTACTTCAGGCCCTGCTTCCCAGGCTGTAAACTTTGCTTTCATTCCTTAGGTGGCACATTGGCTCAGGACTGCCCTACCCCAAGTATTCAGGGATTTGTAGCCCGATTAGTTGAGATCAGCCCTTCTGGCTCTCTCATGGATGAAACCAACTGGGCAAAGAGCCGTTCTAAGCTGGGGACCATAGTGTCTTTCCCTAGTTTACACAGAACAGCATGCTGAGGGAGACGAGCTGTTGGCGTTTGAAAGAAAAATCTCCTATTCTGAAGAGAAACATTTCGTTGTAAGCGGGTTGCATCAGTCTTTCCACATTTTCTCAACTGGCTATAAATGAGGGCAGTCAGTAGGCCTCACCCTTCAAGCCCACTCCAATTTCATAGAGAAATCAACATGCCTCGGTGTGCTTTCCTGTGGCAGGAAATTTGCTTTCATTCCTTAGGTGGCCCTTTGGCTCAGAACAGCCCTCCCAGAAGGATTCAGGGATATTCAGCCCGATTAGTTGAGATCAGCCCTTCTCTCACTTTCATGGATGAAACCAACTGGGCAAAGAGCCGTTCTAAGCTGGGGACCATGGTGTCTTTCCCTAGTCTACACTGAAACAGCACCCTGAGGGAAACGAGCTGCTGGCGTTTGGTAGCAAAATCTCCTATTCTGAAGAGAAACATTTCGTTGTAAGCGGGTTGCATCAGCCTTTCCACATTTTCTCAACTGGCTCTAAAGGAGGGCAGTCAGTTGGCAGACTTACTTGAGGCACTGCTTCCAAGGCTGGAAACTTTGCTTTCATTCCTTAGGTGGCACACTGGCTCAGTAGTGCCTACCCCAAGGATTCAGTGATGTGCAGCCCGATTAGTTGAGATCAGCCCTTCTGGTTCTCTCATGGACGAAACCATCTGGGCAAAGAGCTGTTCTAAGCTGGGGACCATGGTGTCTTTCCCTAGTGTACACAGAAACAGCATTCTGAGTGAGAAGAGCTGCTGGCGTTTGGTAGCACAATCTCCTATTCTGAAGAGAAACATTTCGTTGTAAGCGTGTTGCATCAGCCTTGCCACATTTTCTCAACTGGCTATGAAAGAGTGTAGTCATTTAGCAGACTTACTTGAGACCCTGCTTCCCAGGCAGGAAACTTTGCTTTCATTCCTTAGGTGGCCTTTTGGCTCAGAACAGCCCTCCCAGAAGGAATCAGGGATTTCCAGCCGGATTAGTTGAGATCAGCCCTTCTGGCTCTTTCATGGATGAAACCAACTGGGCAAAGAGCCATTCTAAGCTGGGGACCATGATGTCTTTCCTTAATCTACACAGAAACAGCATTGTGAGTGAGACGAGCTGCTGGCGTTTGGTAGCAAAATCTCCTATTCTGGAGAGAAACATTTCGTTGTAAGCGGGTTGCATCACCCTTGTCACATTTTCTCAACTGGATATAAAGGAGGGCAGTCAATAGGCGTCACCCTCCAAGCCCACTCCAATTTCACAGAGAAAACTCCAGGCCTTGCTGTGCTTTCCTGTGGCATGGAAACTGCTTTCATTCCTCAGGTGGCACTTTGGCTCAGAACTGCCCTACCCCAAGGATTCACGGATGTGCAGCCCGATTGGTTGAGATCAGCCCTTCTGGTTCTCTCATGGATGAAACCCTCTGGGAAAGGAGCCATTCTAAGCTGGGGACCATGGTGTCTTTCCCTAGTCTACACAGAAACAGCATTCTTAGGGAGACGAGCTGCTGGCGTTGGTAACACAATCTCCTATTCTAAAGAGAAACATTTCGTTGTAAGCGGGTTGCATCAGCCTTGCTACATTTTCTCAACTGGCTATAAAGGAGGGCAGTCAGTTGGCAGACTTACTTGAGGCACTGCTACCAAGACTGGAAACTTTGCTTTCATTCCTTAGGTGGCACACTGACTCAGTAATGCCTACCCCAAGGATTCAGATATGTGCAGCCTGTATACTTGAGATCAGCCCTTCTGGTTCTCTGATGGATGAAACCATCTGGGCAAAGAGCCGTTCTAAGCTGGGGACTATGGTGTCTTTCCCTAGTCTACACAGAAACAGCATCCTGAGGGAGACGAGCTGCTGGCGTTTGATAGCAAAATCTCCTATTCTGAAGAGAAATATTTCGTTGTAAGAGGGTTCCATCAGCCTTGCCACATTTTCTCAAATGGCTATAAAGTAGGGGAGTCATTTAGCAGACTTACTTGAGACCCTGCTTCCCAGGCTGGAAACTTTGCTTTCATTCCTTAGGTGGCACATTGTCTCAGGAGTGCCTACCCCAAGGATTCAGGATGTGCAGCCCGATTAGTAGAGATCAGCCCTTCTGGCTATTTAATGGATGAAATCAACTGGGCAAAGAGCCGTTCTAAGCTGGGGACCATGGTGTCTTTCCCTAGTCTACACAGAAACAGCACCCTGAGGGAGACGAGCTGCTGGCGTTTGGTAGCACAATCTCCTATTCTGAAGAGAAACATTTCGTTGTAAGCGGGTTGCATTAGCCTTGCCACATTTTCTCAACTGGCTATAAAGGAGGGCAGTCAGTAGGCCTCACCCTTCAAACCCACTTCAGTTTCATAGAGAAATCAAGAGGCCTCGGTGTGCTTTCCTGTGGCAGGAAATTTGCTTTCATTCCTTAGGTTGCCCTTTGGCTCAGAACAGCCCTCCCAGAAGGATTCAGGGATGTGCAGCCCGATTAGTTGAGATCAGCCCTTCTGGTTCTTTCATGGATGAAACCAACTGGGCAAAGAGCCGTTTTAAGCTGGGGACCATGTTGTCTTTCCCTAGTTTACACAGAAACAGCACCCTGAGGGAGAAGAGCTGCTGGCGTTTGGTAGCAAAATCTCCTATTCTGAAGAGAAACATTTCGTTGTAAGCAGGTTGCATCAGCCTTGTCACATTTTCTCAATTGGCTATAAAGGAGGGCACTCAGCTGACAGACTTACTTCGGGCACTGCTTCCCAGGCCTGAAACTTTGCTTTCATTCCTTAGGTGGCACATTGGCTCAGGAGTGCCTACCAAAAGGATTCAGGGATGTGCAGCCCGCTTAGTAGAGGTCAGCCCTTCTCTCTCTTTCATAGATGAAACCAACGGACAAAGAGCCATTTTAAGCTGGGGACCTTCGTGTCTTTCCCTAGTCTACACAGAAACAGTACTCTGAGGGAGACGAGCTGCTGGTGTTTGATAGCAAAATCTCCTATTCTGAAGAGAAACATTTCGTTGTAAGCGGGTTGCATCAGCCTTGTCACATTTTCTCAAGTGGATATAAAGGAGGGCAGTCAATAGGCGTCACCCTCCAAGCCCACTCCAATTTCATAGAGAAAACTCCAGGCCTTGCTGTGCTTTCCTGTGGCAAGGAAACTTCTTTTATTCCTCAGGTGGCACTTTGGCTCAGAACAGCCCTACCCCAGGGATTCACGGATTTGCAGCCCGATTGGTTGAGATCAGCCCTTATGGTTGTCTCATGGATGAAACCATCTGGGAAAAGAGCCATTCTTACCTGGGGACCATGGTGTCTTTCCCTAGTCTACACAGAAACACCATTCTTAGGGAGAGGAGCTGCTGGCGCTGGTGGCACAATCTCCTATTCTGAAGAGAAACATTTCGTTGTAAGTGGGTTGCATCAGCCTTGCCACATTTTCTCAACTGGCTATAAAGGAGGGCAGTCAGTAGGCCTCACCCTTCAAGCCGACTCCAATTTCATTGAGAAATCAACAGGCCTCGGTGTGCTTTCCTGTGGCAGGAAATTTGCTTTCATTCCTTAGGTGGCCCTTTGGCTCAGAACAGCCCTCCAGAAGGATTCAGGGATGTGCAGCCCGATTAGTTGAGATCAGCCCTTCTGGCTCTTTCATGGATGAAACCAACTGGGCAAAGAGCCATTCTAAGCTGGGGACCATGATGTCTTTCCTTAATCTACACAGAAACAGCATTGTGAGTGAGACGAGCTGCTGGCGTTTGGTAGCAAAATCTCCTATTCTGGAGAGAAACATTTCGTTGTAAGCGGGTTGCATCACCCTTGTCACATTTTCTCAACTGGATATAAAGGAGGGCAGTCAATAGGCGTCACCCTCCAAGCCCACTCCAATTGCACAGAGAAAACTCCAGGCCTTGCTGTGCTTTCCTGTGGCATGGAAACTGCTTTCATTCCTCAGGTGGCACTTTGGCTCAGAACTGCCCTACCCCAAGGATTCACGGATGTGCAGCCCGATTGGTTGAGATCAGCCCTTCTGGTTCTCTCATGGATGAAACCCTCTGGGAAAGGAGCCATTCTAAGCTGGGGACCATGGTGTCTTTCCCTAGTCTACACAGAAACAGCATTCTTAGGGAGACGAGCTGCTGGCGTTGGTAACACAATCTCCGATTCTAAAGAGAAACATTTCGTTGTAAGCGGGTTGCATCAGCCTTGCTACATTTTCTCAACTGGCTATAAAGGAGGGCAGTCAGTTGGCAGACTTACTTGAGGCACTGCTTCCAAGGCTGGAAACTTTGCTTTCATTCCTTAGGTGGCACACTGACTCAGTAATGCCTACCCCAAGGATTCAGATATGTGCAGCCTGTATACTTGAGATCAGCCCTTCTGGTTCTCTGATGGATGAAACCATCTGGGCAAAGAGCCGTTCTAAGCTGGGGACTATGGTGTCTTTCCCTAGTCTACACAGAAACAGCATCCTGAGGGAGACGAGCTGCTGGCGTTTGATAGCAAAATCTCCTATTCTGAAGAGAAATATTTCGTTGTAAGAGGGTTCCATCAGCCTTGCCACATTTTCTCAAATGGCTATAAAGTAGGGCAGTCATTTAGCAGACTTACTTGAGACCCCGCTTCCCAGGCTGGAAACTTTGCTTTCATTCCTTAGGTGGCACATTGTCTCAGGAGTGCCTACCCCAAGGATTCAGGATGTGCAGCCCGATTAGTAGAGATCAGCCCTTCTGGCTATTTAATGGATGAAATCAACTGGGCAAAGAGCCGTTCTAAGCTGGGGACCATGGTGTCTTTCCCTAGTCTACACAGAAACAGCACCCTGAGGGAGACGAGCTGCTGGCGTTTGGTAGCACAATCTCCTATTCTGAAGAGAAACATTTCGTTGTAAGCGGGTTGCATTAGCCTTGCCACATTTTCTCAACTGGCTATAAAGGAGGGCAGTCAGTAGGCCTCACCCTTCAAACCCACTTCAATTTCATAGAGAAATCAAGAGGCCTCGGTGTGCTTTCCTGTGGCAGGAAATTTGCTTTCATTCCTTAGGTTGCCCTTTGGCTCAGAACAGCCCTCCCAGAAGGATTCCGGGATGTGCAGCCCGATTAGTTGAGATCAGCCCTTCTGGCTCTTTCATGGATGAAACCAACTGGGCAAAGAGCCGTTTTAAGCTGGGGACCATGTTGTCTTTCCCTAGTTTACACAGAAACAGCACCCTGAGGGAGAAGAGCTGCTGGCGTTTGGTAGCAAAATCTCCTATTCTGAAGAGAAACATTTCGTTGTAAGCAGGTTGCATCAGCCTTGTCACATTTTCTCAATTGGCTATAAAGGAGGGCACTCAGCTGACAGACTTACTTCGGGCACTGCTTCCCAGGCCTGAAACTTTGCTTTCATTCCTTAGGTGGCACATTGGCTCAGGAGTGCCTACCAAAAGGATTCAGGGATGTGCAGCCCGCTTAGTAGAGGTCAGCCCTTCTCTCTCTTTCATAGATGAAACCAACGGACAAAGAGCCGTTTTAAGCTGGGGACCTTCGTGTCTTTCCCTAGTCTACACAGAAACAGTACTCTGAGGGAGACGAGCTGCTGGTGTTTGATAGCAAAATCTCCTATTCTGAAGAGAAACATTTCGTTGTAAGCGGGTTGCATCAGCCTTGTCACATTTTCTCAAGTGGATATAAAGGAGGGCAGTCAATAGGCCTCACCCTCCAAGCCCACTCCAATTTCATAGAGAAAACTCCAGGCCTTGCTGTGCTTTCCTGTGGCAAGGAAACTTCTTTTATTCCTCAGGTGGCACTTTGGCTCAGAACAGCCCTACCCCAGGGATTCACGGATTTGCAGCCCGATTGGTTGAGATCAGCCCTTATGGTTGTCTCATGGATGAAACCATCTGGGAAAAGAGCCATTCTTACCTGGGGACCATGGTGTCTTTCCCTAGTCTACACAGAAACACCATTCTTAGGGAGAGGAGCTGCTGGCGCTGGTGGCACAATCTCCTATTCTGAAGAGAAACATTTCGTTGTAAGTGGGATGCATCAGCCTTGCCACATTTTCTCAACTGGCTATAAAGGAGGGCAGTCAGTAGGCCTCACCCTTCAAGCCGACTCCAATTTCATTGAGAAATCAACAGGCCTCGGTGTGCTTTCCTGTGGCAGGAAATTTGCTTTCATTCCTTAGGTGGCCCTTTGGCTCAGAACAGCCCTCCCAGAAGGATTCAGGGATGTGCAGCCCGATTAGTTGAGATCAGCCCTTCTGGCTCTTTCATGGATGAAACCAAGTTGGCAAAGAGCATTCTACGCTGGGGACCATGGTGTCTTTCCTTAGTCTACACAGAAACAGCACTCTGAGTGAGACGAGCTGCTGGCGTTTGGTAGCAAAATCTCCTATTCTGGAGCAAAACATTTCGTTGTAAGCGGGTTGCATCAGCCTTGTCACATTTTCTCAACTGGATATAAAGGAGGGCAGTCAATAGGCGTCACCCTCCAAGCCCACTCCAATTTCATAGAGAAAACTCCAGGCCTTGCTGTGCTTTCCTGTGGCAAGGAAACTGCTTTCATTCCTCAGGTGACACTTTGGCTCAGACCTGCCCTACCCCAAGGATTCACGGATGTGCAGCACGATTAGTTGAGATCAGCCCTTCTGGTTCTCTCATGGATGAAACCATCTGGGCAAAGAGCCATTCTAAGCTGGGGACCATGGTGTCTTTCCCTAGTCTACACAGAAACAGCATTCTTAGGGAGACGAGCTGCTGGAGTTTGGTAGCAGAATCTCCTATTCTGAAGAGTAACACTTCGTTGTAAGCGGGTTGCATCAGCCTTGCCACATTTTATCAGTTGGCTATAAAGGAGGGCAGTCATTTAGCAGACTTGCTTGAGACTCTGCTTCCCAGGCTGGAAACTTTGCTTTCATTCCTTAGGTGGCACATTGGCTCAGGACTGCCTTAACCCAAGTATTCAGGGATTTGCAGTCCGATTAGTTGAGATCGGCCTTTCTGGCTCTTTAATGGATGAAACCAACTGGGCAAAGAGACGTTCTAAGCTGGGGACCATGGTGTCTTTCCCTAGTCTACATAGAAATAGCACTCTGAGGGAGACGAGCTGCTGGCGTTTGGTAGCACAATCTCCTATTCTGCAGTGAAACATTTCGTTGTAAGCGGGATGCATCAGTCTTGCCACATTTTCTCAACTGGATATAAAGGAGGGCAGTCAATAGGCGTCACCCTCCAAGCCCACTCCAATTTCATAGAGAAAACTCCAGGCCTTGCTGTGCTTTCCTGTGGCAAGGAAACTGCTTTCATTCCTCAGGTGACACTTTGGCTCAGAACTGCCCTACCCCAAGCATTCACGGATGTGCAGCACGATTAGTTGAGATCAGCCCTTCTGGTTCTCTCATGGATGAAACCATCTGGGCAAAGAGCCTTTCTAAGATGGGGACCATGGTGCCTTTCCCTAGTCTACACAGAAACAGCATTCTGAGGGAGAGGAGCTGCTGGCGTTTGGTAGCACAATATCCTATTCTGAAGAGAAACATTTCGTTGTAAGCGGGTTGCATCAGCCTTGCCACATTTTCTCAACTGGCTATAAAGGAGGGCAGTCAGTAGGCCTCACCCTTCAAGCCCACTCCTATTTCATAGAGAAATCAACATGCCTCGGTGTGCTTTCCTGTGGCAGGAAATTTGCTTTCATTCCTTAGGTTGCCCTTTGGCTCAGAACAGCCCTCCCAGAAGGATTCAGGGATATTCAGCCCGATTAGTTGAGATCAGCCCTTCTCTCACTTTCATGGATGAAACCAACTGGGCAAAGAGCCGTTCTAAGCTGGGGACCATGGTGTCTTTCCCTAGTCTACACTGAAACAGCACCCTGAGGGAAACGAGCTGCTGGCGTTTGGTAGCAAAATCTCCTATTCTGAAGAGAAACATTTCGTTGTAAGCGGGTTGCATCAGCCTTTCCACATTTTCTCAACTGGCTCTAAAGGAGGGCAGTCAGTTGGCAGACTTACTTGAGGCACTGCTTCCAAGGCTGGGAACTTTGCTTTCATTCCTTAGGTGGCACACTGGCTCAGTAGTGCCTACCCCAAGGATTCAGTGATGTGCAGCCCGATTAGTTGAGATCAGCCCTTCTGGTTCTCTCATGGACGAAACCATCTGGGCAAAGAGCTGTTCTAAGCTGGGGACCATGGTGTCTTTCCCTAGTGTACACAGAAACAGCATTCTGAGTGAGAAGAGCTGCTGGCGTTTGGTAGCACAATCTCCTATTCTGAAGAGAAACATTTCGTTGTAAGCGTGTTGCATCAGCCTTGCCACATTTTCTCAACTGGCTATGAAAGAGTGTAGTCATTTAGCAGACTTACTTGAGACCCTGCTTCCCAGGCAGGAAACTTTGCTTTCATTCCTTAGGTGGCCTTTTGGCTCAGAACAGCCCTCCCAGAAGGAATCAGGGATTTCCAGCCGGATTAGTTGAGATCAGCCCTTCTGGCTCTTTCATGGATGAAACCAACTGGGCAAAGAGCCATTCTAAGCTGGGGACCATGATGTCTTTCCTTAATCTACACAGAAACAGCATTGTGAGTGAGACGAGCTGCTGGCGTTTGGTAGCAAAATCTCCTATTCTGGAGAGAAACATTTCGTTGTAAGCGGGTTGCATCACCCTTGTCACATTTTCTCAACTGGATATAAAGGAGGGCAGTCAATAGGCGTCACCCTCCAAGCCCACTCCAATTTCACAGAGAAAACTCCAGGCCTTGCTGTGCTTTCCTGTGGCATGGAAACTGCTTTCATTCCTCAGGTGGCACTTTGGCTCAGAACTGCCCTACCCCAAGGATTCACGGATGTGCAGCCCGATTGGTTGAGATCAGCCCTTCTGGTTCTCTCATGGATGAAACCCTCTGGGAAAGGAGCCATTCTAAGCTGGGGACCATGGTGTCTTTCCCTAGTCTACACAGAAACAGCATTCTTAGGGAGACGAGCTGCTGGCGTTGGTAACACAATCTCCTATTCTAAAGAGAAACATTTCGTTGTAAGCGGGTTGCATCAGCCTTGCTACATTTTCTCAACTGGCTATAAAGGAGGGCAGTCAGTTGGCAGACTTACTTGAGGCACTGCTTCCAAGGCTGGAAACTTTGCTTTCATTCCTTAGGTGGCACACTGACTCAGTAATGCCTACCCCAAGGATTCAGATATGTGCAGCCTGTATACTTGAGATCAGCCCTTCTGGTTCTCTGATGGATGAAACCATCTGGGCAAAGAGCCGTTCTAAGCTGGGGACTATGGTGTCTTTCCCTAGTCTACACAGAAACAGCATCCTGAGGGAGACGAGCTGCTGGCGTTTGATAGCAAAATCTCCTATTCTGAAGAGAAATATTTCGTTGTAAGGGGGTTCCATCAGCCTTGCCACATTTTCTCAAATGGCTATAAAGTAGGGCAGTCATTTAGCAGACTTACTTGAGACCCTGCTTCCGAGGCTGGAAACTTTGCTTTCATTCCTTAGGTGGCACATTGTCTCAGGAGTGCCTACCCCAAGGATTCAGGATGTGCAGCCCGATTAGTAGAGATCAGCCCTTCTGGCTATTTAATGGATGAAATCAACTGGGCAAAGAGCCGTTCTAAGCTGGGGACCATGGTGTCTTTCCCTAGTCTACACAGAAACAGCACCCTGAGGGAGACGAGCTGCTGGCGTTTGGTAGCACAATCTCCTATTCTGAAGAGAAACATTTCGTTGTAAGCGGGTTGCATTAGCCTTGCCACATTTTCTCAACTGGCTATAAAGGAGGGCAGTCAGTAGGCCTCACCCTTCAAACCCACTTCAATTTCATAGAGAAATCAAGAGGCCTCGGTGTTCTTTCCTGTGGCAGGAAATTTACTTTCATTCCTTAGGTTGCCCTTTGGCTCAGAACAGCCCTCCCAGAAGGATTCCGGGATGTGCAGCCCGATTAGTTGAGATCAGCCCTTCTGGCTCTTTCATGGATGAAACCAACTGGGCAAAGAGCCGTTTTAAGCTGGGGACCATGTTGTCTTTCCCTAGTTTACACAGAAACAGCACCCTGAGGGAGAAGAGCTGCTGGCGTTTGGTAGCAAAATCTCCTATTCTGAAGAGAAACATTTCGTTGTAAGCAGGTTGCATCAGCCTTGTCACATTTTCTCAATTGGCTATAAAGGAGGGCACTCAGCTGACAGACTTACTTCGGGCACTGCTTCCCAGGCCTGAAACTTTGCTTTCATTCCTTAGGTGGCACATTGGCTCAGGAGTGCCTACCAAAAGGATTCAGGGATGTGCAGCTCGCTTAGTAGAGGTCAGCCCTTCTCTCTCTTTCATAGATGAAACCAACGGACAAAGAGCCGTTTTAAGCTGGGGACCTTCGTGTCTTTCCCTAGTCT